>NC_082400.1:11405567-11408067 GCF_031168955.1 Gadus macrocephalus | reverse complement strand
TATTTCCACATATCGGGGAAGCTTCACATTGCTCAAGGCTCCGGCCAATCAGATTCAATAACCGAGTGACTTTCTAGCTGTCGTCACTCTTGCTTAATCCGGTTGCAAATGAGCAACAACAAATAAAAGCCTACCTTGCTACATTTCTGTTTCTGTTTCTATTTTAGAATACATTGCGCGTGGTTCAACAACGGGGACTATTATTCAACGGTACAGAGGCCGCACTCTGATCTGTGGAAAGAAGGTGAACCCTGGAGATCAGGAGGGCCTCACGAGGCCAGTGGAGTGCAGGTCTACACCGGAGGCCGTGGAGGAGCTCTAAGGGCCTCCACGCACCAAAGCAGAAGCGCAGGGCAGACACACGGCTCGCATCCGCTCTCGCCCTGCCGCTCCCATGCTGATCAATGTGCTCTTTCACGCCGCGGGCAGAGCTGAGGCGCATTTGCGAGGCGCAGCGTGTTGTTGTGGTTCGACGTCGGGTCCATGTATTTCACCCCTGGCTGGTGTTTTTGATGCTTTTTTTTTTGATTTCTGCTGAACAGTTGAAATGCACTAGATGAATGGGTCCGTGTGGGATTCTAACATCCCTCCGGTGTGAAGACAAGGACGCGAGAAAGTTCAGCTTCTGTTTGCGCGCCACGCTTGAGCTCTGCCGTGCGGAGGACTTAATGTTTTTGAAATGTCAGTGGCGTTGAACCAAACTCCTTCTGGCGAGGTCAACTCCCTTCTTGGGTCGACCACCCTCCTTGGGTTTTGCCCTTTTGCATCTTCCTCCTCGTCTTCAGAGACGGGGGGGGGAGGCGTGTCTGCTGCTCCAGGGTATGCCATGTTAACGGCGCTAGCGAACCGCCACTCAAGCGTGCAACCCTTTCACCGGGTCAAAGGTCACTGGCTTCTCGCACCCGTAAAGCGCATTGTCTCTTCTGTGCGGCTGTCGTTAAACACCGTCCCAGGAGCCTCTGGCCAGAGATACGGGGGACAGGGCCTCAATGTACGAGGGAAGGAGGAGCCGCGTTGGCTGTTGGCGCCGTTTTCCAGGTGTCACCTGAAATTAGTCTCTCGCTCTCGCTATCGCTATCGCTCTCGCTCTCGCTCTCGCTCTCGCTCTCTATCTGTTGAGACATTTGCTTGATTTCTGATTCAATTATTTGCAGTAATTTATTATTCATATATTCTTCTTGTATTATTGATCATATTCATTGATTTTGTTTTTGGAGTTTATGTTTTTCATTCTAGGAATCTCTTCCTTCCCAATCTTACTTCTTCCCTCTCCCTCTTCTTGCTAGTAATACCTATCCTCTTTGTATGTGTATGTGTGTGTGTGTGTGTGTGTGTCTCTCTCTATCTCGCTCTCTCGTTCGCTCTAGGCTCTCCTTGGCACGACCTAGGTGTCTCCTTCTTTTTGTCCTCAGGAACTTGACACACACACCTGGTTTTTAAAGACCAGTTTTAATGGGAGGGGTAGGCTGTGAGAATGGAGAGCCATAAAGAGGAGAGGAGAAGTGGTGGAGAAGAAGGGGGAAGGAGATGAAAGAGGGCAGTGACAGGAAATGAAAGGCTGAAATCCTATTGTTCAATCCTGCACAGGACCCTGTGTGTGTGTGTGTGTGTGTGTGTGTGTGTGTGTGTGTGTGTGGTGTGTGTGTGTGTGTGTGTGTGTGTGTGTGTGTGTGTGTGTGTGTGTGTGTGTGTGTGTGTGTGTGTGTGTGTGTGTGTGTGTGTGTGTGTGCGCGTGCGTGCGGGTCAGTGGCATGCTTGTGTGTTTGCACCCAAGCTTGGGCAGAAAACGGGGGAGGGGTTTGAATCTCCCCAGTTTCATGTCATGGGTCTATTGTTTCACTGACCTTTTCACACGTTAAACACAATGTCGGGATCGATTATTGATGACCAGGTAGAGCTGGATCCAATGGAAAGCAGGAAGAGACACAGGACAGAGTCACTGGGCCGCCTTATTCACCTAGCGGCCATCTTGGTTCTAAATGCTATAGGTGCGAGAACTGAATGCGGAATTCTGCATTCATTTCCCCCCATCCAGCATGTCTTTACAACCAAGATGACTGCTGGGTCATCGAGGGCAACATTTATTGCCTCTATGGCTGAACCTGATACTACTAACTCAGAGATGCTCAGTAATTGAATTTGTTAGCCATCCTTTAGTTATTAGCACGGGAATTACTCTCTTTGAGACAATTTAGATTTTAGATTGCCCCTGACCGTCTTCTGACTTATCAGTGCTTCCAAGCAACCTTTTGTCAATGGCAAATAAACTCCGGGAGGCAGAGAGTAGAACGGTGAAATGCAAAACAATACAAAAGAGGTTTCAATAATCACAACAATGAACCAGGAAGGTGAACACTGGTCCCCCGGGCAGCCCCAGGCCTCAGTGTGAGGGAAACCGGCTGACTTGGAAATGGACGAATTATATAAGAGAGGAGAATAGGTGGAGGAGGAGGAGGAGGAGGAGGAGGAGGAGGAGGAGGAGGAGGAGGAAAAGAGAGAG
>NC_082400.1:11403276-11405424 GCF_031168955.1 Gadus macrocephalus | reverse complement strand
CAATTGAAAGGTAAATGCCTAACCCTTACCCCCTAACATTTGAGAGAGACGGACAGAGGGATTATGTTTACAGGGGATACAAAGAGAGAAGAGAAAGAGAGACATGATGTTTACAGTGTCAAAATAAGAGCGTAACACGCCATGCCTTTCAGTGTCTGTGCATGCCGCTCATTCCCTCCTACTAAGCAGTGTGTGTGGGTGTGCGTGTGTGTGCGTGTGCATGTGTGTTTGTGTGTATGTGTGCGTGTGTGCGTGTGTTTCTGTATGAGGTGGCAGGGCAGTGTCCTCTTGTAAACACTCCTTTATGAGACTGGCTTACTGAGCTCACACACACACACACACACCACACACACACACACACACACACACACACACACACACACACACACACACACACACACACACACACACACACACACACACACACACACACACACACACACACACACACAGGGTTTGAATTACAAATTACTTTTTTACCCTCTTTATCTGGTCTCTTTCCAAGCTATGCTTGAGGTCTGGGGTCTAGTGGGGCTGGGGAGGTCGGGGGGTCTAATGGTGGGGGGTCTGTGGGGGTCTAACAGGGGTGGGGGTCTAGTAGGGTGGGGGGGACGGGGTCTGGATTGCGTTGCCCTTCTTGGATCCGTAAGCACTTCGGGTTATAAGTGTTTACTGTAGCATTTAAACAATGGTCCCAACTTCACTACACACACACACACACACTGTACCACACACACACACACACACACACACACACACACACACACACACACACACACACACACACACACACACCACACACACACACACACACACACACACACACACACACACACACAACACACACACAACACACACACCACACACACACAGTCTCCCTAGCCCATAAACTCAAGGTTGCGGGTTCAACTCCAACTCAAGCCACCACCATGTGGCCCGGGGCTGGGGGGGGGGGGGGAATGGAATCTCTCTGCCTCTCTTCTGCTTCAACTCACTGCCGTCCAGCGGAACGTGCCAGCAAAATACTTCACCCTACTTAAGTAGTATTTACATCTGAATGAAGTTTAAAGTCCTTCTCTTTTTTCTCATAATGCCTCCGGAGAATGAAATTTGGGCCGATGCACGCGGGCCTGACTAAGGACGTTTTCAGGGGAACATATGGCTTTACTTAGCGACCGCTCCTCCCTCCCCCCCCCCCCTCCTCCCCCTCCTCCCCCCCTCCTCCCCCCCTTTCCGCTCACCTCTTTCCATTCCCTCCCTGTCTACAACTCTCACTTGTTTTTTCTTTCTTTCTTCAGGCGTTACTTCTCTCTCTCTCTTTCTCTCTCTCTGCCAGCTCCCTCCCTGCTGAGTGTGTGTGGGGGGTGCACGTGCGTGTGTGTTTTGTCTGTGTTTGTGCGTGCGTTTGTGCTTGTGCGATTGCGTTTGTGCTTGTGTGTGTTTTTGTGTTTTAGTCCCTTTGTCCAGTGTGTGTGCGTTGGTTTAGTGTGCTCGGCAGAGCATATCTGTGTGTTTGTTTACTGTGCATTGGATGTGTGTGTGTATTTATATCTGTTGTATGACATGTGTTTGCATAGTTGCATATTTAGCATTTGCACTTTTTATATTTAGCATGTTTATATATTGTGTACTTGGTGTGTATGTGTTTATATATTGTGCGATGGGTTGTGTTTGTGTAATGTGTTCTTGGTGTGTAAATGTTTATTTATTGTGTGATGCGTGTGTTTGTATAATATGTATTTGGTGTGTGTATATGTTTATATATTGTGCGATGTGAGTGTGTTTGTGTATTGTGTACTTCGATGTGTTTATATATAGTATATATTATTAAATGTAAAGGCTACCTGTATGATGTGTGTATGCGTTTTATATATTATACAACATATCTTTATGTATATAGTAGTCTGTCTATGTGATGTGTGTGTTTGTGTTTCTATGTATGGATTCAACATGTAGCACTTGGTGCTACATGTTGAATTCAGCCCATCCAGTGCTCTACACTGCCCACTCCCTGTACATAGCAGCCGCTCAACAAAATCTCAAATGTTTGCTGTCCTGTGTAGTGTAGACGGAGCTCACCGCTGACATCAGCACAGCTGAAACCCCTTCCCATCTTGGATGGGTAGGATGACTTATTTTCATAATGCA
>NC_082400.1:11268276-11395776 GCF_031168955.1 Gadus macrocephalus | reverse complement strand
GTGGCCATTCGTGAACTCATAATAATTTTCGGAGGTGGAAATGAGGGCATAGCGGAGGACCTCCATGTTTACAACACGGGTAAGCTATTGCTAGCACACCCAATGCCACAGCGAGCTAACGGTAGCATGCTAATGTTTTTAGCCTCGAAGCAAGAAAACTTGTCAATTTAATTCCTTCAGAAAGACAACGTGCGCTGGCAAAACACTAATATGCATAACAAACATAGTAGTCGTGTTAGTAAATAGCGCTTTTTTATTTGTGGTATTATGTCTTCTGGAAGTAACAACTTGTGGTTGGTTGATTACTCCTAGTGACCAAACAGTGGTTTCTACCGGCGGTGCGGGGGGACATACCGCCTGGATGTGCTGCCCATGGCTTCGTGTGTGAGGGCACACGCATTCTGGTGTTTGGTGGTATGGTGGAGTTTGGGAAGTACACCAACAACCTCTATGAATTACAGGTGAAGACACAATCCTCCCCCCCCCACACACACACCCACACGTATTGTTAAATTTGCCCACAATCTTGTTTTGAAGACAACAAAGTCTTCCATTTTTGGCTGTGTACACGCAGGCCAGTCGTTGGCTGTGGAAGAAACTCCGACCCAGGCCCCCTGCAAACGGCCTGCCTCCCTGTGCACGGATTGCACACAGTTTCACACTGGTTGGAAACCGCTGCTATCTATTTGGAGGACTAGTGAACGACAGCGAGGAACCCAATGGAAACATACCACGGTATGTAAACAATTATGTATATATGTTTTATATTATATCTTTTTTTTCTAAAGGTGTCTCCTCATAGCCAGTGAGTGGGAGGCTAGTTCATCACAGGGTCACACCTATAAAAATAAACTCAGATTCATATCCTGGTGCAAAATGGTTTTGGGGGTAGGAAGATCACACATGGACACAAAGAGAACATTTATAATACAATCTGGAATTTGGGGCTACCATGAAATCCATGTTCAATGATGCTGTAGGTAAGATGTAATAGCTGTCATTTGTAAGAAATGGCATAACCACCGAACTGCAATTGATGAGTGAAAACTTTTGAGAGAACATCTGTTCTGGTTGACCATTCATACTGCTCCCGGCTCGTTTCTGTCTGCTCTTTTCGATGAGGCGTGAGCGGTACCTCAACCCTGAATTGGACTGGGGGATCCCTCTTGCCATGTCAATCATGTTCACCCATGCAGCCATATTCTAGCTCCTACACAGATGGGTGCAGGCAACACTTCTCAGTGGTGGAGAAACGTAACGGAGGGAGGGAGGGAGGGGCCGTCTATTTGGGTTGTTTATCTTCAAAGTCTTGCTCTAAACCACACTCCTTCTTTAAAACTCTGTAATCGTACCAACTGCAGCTTCAAGAGCTCTCCAATGTGTGTCAGTCTGACCAAGCTTCCTGCGATGTTCCCTTAAGGTACATGGATGACTTCTACCAGCTTGACCTGCAGCCGTCCTCGGGGGCCCGCTGCTGGAGCATTCCCGAGACCAAGGGAGGAAGGCCCGCGGCCCGGGAGTCCCACACGGCCGTGGCCTACGCCGGCCGGGGCTCCCCCAAGCTCTTCATCTTCGGAGGAATGCAAGGCCGTCGGTTGGACGACCTCTGGCAGCTGGACCTCGGTAGGCCCAAACCCTCTCTGGGTCTCCACTCATGGGTTGTTTGAATTGGGGTGGTTCTCAATTCGGAGAACGCAGTTCGAACCCCTTATTCGTGTTGCCGCTTTTATTAATTCATCCCATTTGTTCACCGCTCAGATTCTATGGTGTGGTCGGCGCCGTTAACGAAGGGACCCCGTCCGCTAGCCAGGAGCCTTCACTCGGCCAACATCATTGGAAACAAGTAAGGGATGCTTTCTGGCTCGCGTGAAATGTATGTTGTTCAGCATATGGCCGAATGGCTTCACATTGATACACGCGGGCACACCTGCTGTGTTATAACCCTGAGTCGGTGTCTCTGTGTGCAGGATGTTTATCTTCGGAGGCTGGGTTCCCTATTCTGAGCCGGCGAAGACGAAAGGAGCAGAGTGGATTTGCACAAACTCTTTGCATGCGCTTAATCTCGGTGAGTCTACTCCCTAGATAGTCTATTAACTTTGTTGTGCTTGTGTAACAAATGCCTTTTTATTGTTTTTACAGCTTTTTAAATATATTCAGATTACTGACATGTATGTACAAAAATGTTAGTTGGTGGCCAATGTACCTCACCCTACGGCGAGCACCCAATCACTTGAGCGGTCACCTGCAATCTGGAAGACCTTTATCAAAACCCCGACGGGAGCTTTCCGTTTGCAGCCTGTTCCACCTCCTTACATTATAGCTGTGTGCTGCACTGCCTGCACTTCCCCCATCCAAGTCTCTCTCTCTGCTCCAGACACCATGAGCTGGCAGGACCTGAGCCCAGAGGAGCCGGCCCAGGGCCACCCCAAGCCCCAGGACAAGCCCCCCCAGCTGGAGCTGGAGGAGTCGCACCCCGGCGGACCCAAGCCCAGGGCGGGCCACTGCTCCACCGCCATCGGCTCCAGGATGTACATCTGGAGTGGCCGCGACGGCTACCGCAAGAGCTGGAGCTACCAGGTGTGCTGCAAAGACCTCTGGTACCTGGAAACCGGTGAGTGGTTGGCTGGGCGGGGCCAGGCCGTCTTAGACATGCCTTCCCCCTCCCGTACCCAAAGGATGGTCTTTATGGGCTGTTCCTGGAGAGGTGGAACAATGAAAAATGTTGAGTTGATTTGATGTGGGCTGGGGTTGGTATTGCACCTGCAAATGATTAAGGGGAGAACGGCTATAAAAGAAAAATGTTTTGTCAAGGTGGAATGGCTACAATAAATGCCTTCACTAAACAACTCCTAAAAAGGACATTGGACATGGTCTGTAAAGAAGCAACACTGTCCAATAAATATTGGCCAATAACTCTGGCTATTTGCTGCGGGATGTAATACTTTGTGTATTATATGCTTATAGAAATGTTTATAAATTTTCTTTGTATGTCTCATGGCACTAAATGAAACCGGATTTATTTACTTTTTCTTTTTTCTTTTCTTTTCCTCAAATGTGTTTCCAGATCGGCCCGCTGTACCAGAGGCGGTCTTGCTGGTCAAGTCTACCGTGAAAATGATCCATGTGACTTGGCGCCCCCTGGCGGCAGCGGAGTGCTACATCCTACAGATCCAGCCCGTGTCTACCCAGAGAGCGCAGTCTGCTTCTGATACACAGAGCGGGGCAGCGCCCTGTACTGGCCCAGAAGGACACCAGGGGACGACACAAGACTCATCTTCGGGTAGAAACACTTTATTCCTGAGTAGAAAAAAAACATGCTTGGAGAATTATAAAATTGCCTCCAACTAGAATTTATTTTTATTTTTTTGTCATAGCGTGTCAACATTTTTTTATTTAAGTCGAATCTTTGTAGTGATTCTTTTTCCCTGTGTTATGGAATGCACATTTAAATATTTCAATAGGCTTATCATTACTTTTTAATATTATATTGTCATATGAGCTAATGTTCTTCCTGCATTTGAAATTAGTTGATGATTGTGTCTTGGAGTTGGACGATGAGTTGGCAGAAAGAGCGAAACACTGATGCACTGCAATCCACAGCTTTTGTAAGCGCCATTTTCACAACAGTGGGCTTTGGGTATGGTTTTCATTTCTCCAGGTGTCAAGTCCTGCGACCCATTGGGTGACACAGCAGGCGAGAAAGAGGTCGCTGGTGCACAGGTAATCATGTTTAATCTGACCACCTTTTAATTGCACGATGACAGTGGTTTGAGTGACTGTAAAAACACGTTTTCTAGAGCATAACTAATGTTTTGTTTCTTTGCCGTTGTCTTTGTTTGTCTAGAGGGTGGCTGTAGCGAATGAGGGCGTGGCCATGGAAGTGTCCAATGGCTGTTCAGCACCTCAGGAGGGGCAGAGCTCGGAGGGACCCGCCCAGGAAGAGACCGATGAACGGCATTACTGTACGTCTGTTTCATATCTCTAGAATTAGATTGTGCTGTACTTTGAATATAAAATGATTTGAGAGTGCCACTGCTATTACCCAAAGGGGTTATCAAACAAACAATAATGACATTTATTTAAAGCAGAACATAACTTCAATTACATACAGAAGACTGAATTAATGCCCCGGACTCACAAAAACCATTGTTAACTAATTGTTTTCTTTTACAAACCAAGCCATGCTGTGGTACCTTCATTTAGCTCCCCTGTCCTCTCAATACAATATGTACTGCGACACATTCACTATTCTCCATTAACAACGATTCAACCATTCCTTTTGTCTTAGGTTGGCCTTTGTGTGTAGACATTATTGCAATCAATTAAACAACTTTTCAATGTCTTTATTTAGCTCTCTCCACATCTCTTAACTATTTTCTAAATAAGTCTCTGGTGAAGTCAAAACAATACGTGCAGAAAGAATTGACAAGCATCATTGTACTTGACACTTCCTGGCAAATATTTTGGCTGTGTTTGTGTGTGCAATTTAGGTTTACGTTTAAGACCTGAATGTGTGACCCCTTTTCACAGAACATTCTTGAATGCACTGTATATCCTGACCTTTGACCTTGTGTTGATTTAGCTCTTGGGCAGACTGCCTCCACACAGTCGGCGCTGGACCACATCCCAGCTCAGCCACCGCCAGGTAATAAACCATAGGGATGGTTTCAGCAGCTATCAGCTCTCGCTGAACGGGGTCATACTAGGGTTAAGTGTCTTTCCACCCACGGCTGACGACTCACTCCAAGTAGCTGGGGAAAATACATGATGTGGAAATTTCGGGTGTAAATCTGTAAAAGAAGAAGATTGTTTCGATTGCTGTTGTTCCTCCTCAGTTGGAACGGTGCCATCTTCAGGGGAACACTCCAAGGACCCAAAGTCGCCTACACAGCAGGTCAGACAATATATCCTTAGAAAGATTATAATAATATGCTATAGCAATGTGATAAGCGTGGGAAAATGGAGACATTAGAGAGGTCGCGACCTTAACAGACGACCCAATGGTTAACCTCATGGGGATAGAATTTAGTAAAAAGGAATAGACAAGGGTATCCACCAAGGGAAAAGGATAAGATTGGCGAGGTTGGAGGATGAAGGAAACTGGGTGAAAGGCCTGCTCCCAACACGTGACAAACCACGTTGTGCTTGAAGACCATGAACATAGCTATTTTGGGCTCTTTTTCTGTCGTCTGATGTGGCTGACTTATCTGGTTCTGGATTGTTTCTGTGGGCAAAAGCATGCCCGGGAACCAATGTGACAAAAGCATATATTCCGTTTGCATGGAGTGTGTAGAGTTGTCTACAGGGTTTTAATAACACAATCTCTGAATGACGCATGCCAGACAGTGTCTGATACACCGTTAGGAAATGTTCAGACAAGAACATTGACAAGTTGGATGATGTTAGATGGCACAACTCCCAACCATAGCGAAAACGAAGGAAGTTGGTTGATGTTGAAGCCATGTATGGGCGTTGTTAGATAACAACCCTGGCTTGGAGCTTATGGGAGGAAGCCGGGAACGAACGAGACCATAAAAGCTGTTTGTGGTTTCTGCAGACCAGCTCTGCTTTTTTATTAGTTTCTTAAAGTTCTAAATAAAAGCCTTCAACTTTATTCTGTGGTTGCCTGATCTCTTTTCGTGTTGGAGTTTTAGTGTTATGCTTTCCACAAAAGAAATAGCCACCTGTCACCGTTCTCTTTCTGTTTTCAATCTGCGTCACCTTTTTCTATTTTGTTTTTGAAAATTACGCTCAACTCAAAATGTATTTTAGTCTTTATATAGTCTCTCCGTTTGAATTAGATGTAATACTGTGAACCAATGATTTCATCGCACCGCCGGTTCAGGGGCAGAGCGAGGACGACGTGTGGTTTGACGTGGGGGTCTTCAAAGTGCTCTTCTCTGAGGTCACGCACTACTACCTACCGGCTGATGAAGACCAGGAAACCATGACAACCACCAGCCGGCCCAACAACACCACAGAGGTACATTTCCGAGGTCCTTTCCGGATGGGTTTTTATATGGTGGTTAGTCATTCTTTAGTCCAGACAGGAGCTCCAAAAGACAGGACTGAGTAGAAGGTACACAGTTCTGATGAAGGCCTTTTGAAATGTTCAGTCTCTACTGCAACTATGAATTTATGCATCAACTGATCCATCGATTTAGTCCAAATGAATCAAAGCTAATGCTGATATTTCATCACCCGATTTAGTAATTTATCAACCACAAATACCAAACGTTTGCGTCCACTTCTGCTTCGGAAATGGTTCACTATAAACGATTCATCAATTCGTCCGGGAAAATAACATTGTTGGTGAATCGACCAGGATAGCAGTTGTGAGTCCCAGCTCTAACTGTCACATACTCCCCCCCCCCCCCCCCCCCCCCCCCCAGAGGAAACTCCCGGGACCCCAGGACTATGAGGGCCGGGAGCGGCAGGAGCTGGCCCCGGGACACTGCTACAGGCTCAGGGTGGCGGGGGTCAACACCGTCGGCCAGGGGGACTTCAGCCCCGTGGCCGAGTTCAGGACCTGCCTTCCTGGCTTCCCTGGAGCGCCCTCTGCTGTCAAGATCACCAAGGTACGGCCCCACCCCCCTCGTTGCCCTCAGGGGAGAGCGACATGCCTCAGTGGAAGAGTTTGTCAGTACAAATGCTATTTAAAGGGGAGCCAGCACACATGGTTCATCTTTCTGATTTAAGAGACTGTTGGTTCATACGTGTGTTGTAAAATAAATCGGTGGGCCTCTCCTCGATTTCAACTGAAATCTGAGGAGAAGTTGGACCGTTGACGTCGCCTTTCCAAATCGGAGCAATGGAACAGGCAAATCCAGGATAATCACGTCAATGGTCCAACCCCCCCCCCCCCCCAAGGCCAGCGACTCGGTGCACATCACCTGGGAGGCTCCCCCGTCTCCGTCGGGCCGCATCACCGAGTACTCCATGTACCTGGCGGTGAGGAAGGGGCGCGCGGGCACCTCGGAGCGGCCGGGCCAGATGAACTTCATCCGGGTGTACCGCGGCACCAAGACCTCCTGCACCGTGGGCGCCGCCCACCTGGACAACGCCCACATCGACAGCTCCGCCAGCAACCGGCCCGCCATGGTGTTCCGCATCGCCGCCAAGAACGAGCAGGGCTACGGCCCTGCCACGCAGATCCGCTGGATACAAGGTGAGGGCCTGGTAGGGGCGCCCTGGGGGGGGCGCCATCAGGAGACTCGTACTCCTGGCCCCGTTCCCTTTGCCGGCGTTGGCGCCAGCGGTGTTAGCTGGATACACAGATAAGGCCACTCACAGCTGGTTTATAGAGCGGCCTGCGTTTGCATTGGCTAGTCACGTTGTTGGTACACAAGGGGAGATGTATAGAGCTCCCAGCTCCAAATGTACATCCTGATGCGACTGGCAATTCAGGAAGAAAGACTATGCTCCATTGGAAAAGCAACACATCGTGTGAAAATAGTATTATTATTTTTTTTTTATGTACTGCTGAAAAGCGTGTGGATTTGGAAGTGTTTATTTCCAAAGCACCAGAACAAATATTTCTGGATTCATGTGTTTATTCATTCATTGTAACACTGGTATGGCCCTCTGGGTGTTGAAACCTTCTCTAACCGTCGGTCTCTCGCCTCAGATACTGGGAAGCCCAGAGCCTCTTCAGCACGACAGGACCCCCCTGCAGAGTCCCACAAGGATGGTGCCGACAGGTATACTGTGTGTGTGTGTGTGTGTGTTTTTTGTTTGTTGTGTATGTGTATTCATTCAACCTAAATATTTATTATGCTTGTCTTGTAATAATTGTCTTTGTGTCTGCCTCCTCGTCTCTCTGTCTCTATGTATCTCTCTCTCTCTTCCATTCTCGCAGCTCTGGTTGAAGGCTTACGTGTGGGGGAAATGGACCGGAATAGATACCCTGGCCAAGTCTAGCGAATACCTTGCCAAGTCTTCTGTCCAAAATAGTTCCAACTTTATGAAATGTTCTGGATAATTTCATTTTTTTTATTTATAAGAAAAATCTATTTATTTTTTTGTTACTAGTTAAACTGTATATACACCTACAATATTTTGTAAACGTTTTGCAGAATGGGCTATTTTTAGTAAATGCACTGTGTGTGTGTGTGTGTGTGTGTGTGTGTGTGTGTGTGTGTGTGTGTGTGTGTGTGTGTGTGTGTGTGTGTGTGTGTGTGTGTGTGTGTGTGTGTGTGTGTGCGTTCAATTATTGAATGATGCTGTGCCTCCTGTTTAGGCAACGGTGGGTATATTCCATTCATGTGAAATATAGTGTGCTGTTCTTGGAGGGTTTTAAGGGCCAATATACAACAAGAAAACAGACATTTTTTTACATTCCTATCCACTAGCTTCATAAGAGCCAATTCTTTCCTATATCCAGCAATGGACAACTCTTGATGTTCCTCTTCCTTTCAGTTCAAAGTTCAAATGTCCTCCGTTTTACCACTGTGTTAGCCTTACCCTTCGCCTCAATATCAAGCATCACCAAACGCTTCAAGTTACTTTGAGAGGGGATTAAAGTGCAGTATTATTCCTTTCAGTTATTTTCTAAATTGCTTTTTAGGTAATCCTGTGAAAGGGCTGTTTTAAACATTTTTATTTTATGCGCTGTTTGATGAACTTTGCTTATACCAGTGGTCAACTGTGCTTGTTATTTGTTCAGAGAGACAAGAAAGGAAGATTGGTGCATGTACCCGTTCAGTTTTTTTGATGTGATTTATAAAGGGAATAAATGTATGTCAATATTCCTAACGGTGTTTGGTGGGCTCTCTCATTCTATACTAATTTAGTGAAGTTGTACTGTATTTAAAAATGAAAATGCCAACGTAACACTTACTGCAGTCACACCATAAGAAACTAAATGTTTTCGACCTCCTTGAAGGGGAATTGAAGCTTCACTTTAAAGGGCTCCTGTAACACCACCAGATGTAATGTCACAAAGACACAAATGGTATGGAATTACTCATAACACTCACGCCTGGTGGTATAATAGGGATCCTTTAATGTTAACATAAACTATAAAAACTTGGTGTCATAGGTGGGTTTTGAACCGGTGTCAAGGTAGAGCTCTCATTGCACATGTTCTACAGTTCGTCATAAGATAGCAAGCATCTAGTAAATGCAAGCTGGCTCTACCTCATATGAATATAAATGTCGCTTCAATAGTAAGTTTCAACCGTATACCTGGAATTCTGCAGACCTCGCTGTGTTGAAACTCCCCCTCCCCGCCCCTAGGTGGCGATAGAACAGACTCCAGAAAGGTGTCGAAACAGCGCGTCATCAACGTTGGGGAAGTATGTGTTGTCATGGGGTTGTCTGACTGGTCTGACACTTTGTCTGACTGTCAAGTGACAAGCATAGGGACTTCTGATGTTTACTCCCAAGAGTGCATTTAATCGTCGTTGTCGAATGAGTGAATTCATTGCTATGTTTTTCAAACGAGAGCCATGGTAATCATCAACTCCCTGCTCAAGCTCCTGCAGAGACAGACGTACACATGTCTGTCCCACCGCTATGGACTGTACATCTGCTTCGGTGGGCTTGTTCTCATGATTGTTTCCGCCTTCCAGTTCGGAGAGGTAAAATGCTTTCCGACATATGCATCACGATTTACAAGGAGAGTTGTGTGTGCACACGTGTGGTGGATATATTGGTGTGGCGTGGAGTTGACTGAATCCCTTCTGCACACACAGGTGTTGGTGGAATGGAGTCGGGATCAATACCATGTGTTGTTTGACTCCTATCGAGATAACATTGGAGGGAAATCTTACCAAAGCAGGTAAGAGACGCAATCTGACAAAGGAAATAGTGCTTTGACCTAACTACATAGGGGAGTTAATTGTGTACATCCTTGACAAGCTGGTTGTTTCTGTGGACTGGATCCCATGACATTGTTCTTCTGTTTTGAACGACGGCAGGCTATGCCTACCAATGCCAATCGATGTGGTTTACACGTGGGTGAATGGCACCGATATAGCACTTCTGAAGCAGCTGAAAACAGTCAGGGAACAGTTGGAGAAGGAGCAGCGAGCTATCAGGTAGCTTACATTATTATTGTTTTACATTTTTGCAAACAAGTTAAACCCTAATTACTCAAAATACCTTGTTATTGGGTATCCACTGGTTCTCTCTAACATGCATTTGCATATGAAACCTGTTTTGTGAATGGATCATAATGTATCACCTGTCTGTCCACCACAGGGAACGTTTGGGGAAAAATGCAAGTGTAACAACGGAGGTGCCAAATAACCGGTGAGACTGCTGGAATTTGATATAAAAATCAACATAATAATTCAACATTTATTTTCAGCACTAAACCACCTGTGACTTATTCTTAGCTCCACCAATAGCACAGGAAGCAGTGTATGAACCATGTCTGTCACGTTTATTGGTGCAATCATATTTCTTAAGAAGTATGACGTTTTCTAGAATAGATATTTCACTTTATGGCTGCAGCTTTGTCAACCCCCCCCCCCCCCCCATGTCAAAAGGGTAGTACAACGAGGAAGGCTAGACACAAAGGAAGTGTGTTGACTCATTCTCTGCCTGAACATTTTCTCACCTACAAACCCAATCTGAATAGTGGAAGTCATTGTTTGCTCTGCAAATTTGAATGCATCTGAAGAAACAAATGTTTGGGTTTTCAGTGCCAAACAAGAATGCCTGCTCACACACTGCATCGTAGCGCCCATGCTGGCCCTCGGCCCGGCCCTGCCCGCCAACGTCACGGTGAAGGACCTGCCGTCGCTCCTGTCGCCCTCCTTCTCCACGGCCAAGGAGCTCATGCTGGTCACCCAGCCCTTCCCACCGTCCACCACTGTCTCCGTGCTCATCTTCCACTCCCAGGCTGAAGGTCAGCTCGCTGAAAACCTGTTTTCAGTGTGTTGACGTTCGCAGTTCAATAAAACGCAACACACGGTATTCAAAACTCAGAGAAAAATGGCAGATGGAAGCCGAACTCTTAAATGACCTGGAAATTGTTACAGGGACCGGCAGGGTTACACAACCGACCACGTCGGTTTGTGGCAAAGGCCGCGGGCCTGAGCTTGCACACTCTTGGTTCTCACTTTAAGTTCCTGCAGTAATGGTGTTTAGGTGTTTTCATTTAAGGCCTTGTTCGCACAGTGAAATTGCCCAACGCACCAGGGCAGACAGTTTAAACTTTTAAACTTAAGTCTTCGGAATGAATCTTACAAGCACAACCCACACTGTTTGTGTCATAGTTCCTCTATGCAGTGACTCATAGAGATAGCTATTAGCTAATAATAACCAATCATTTCCCTGTTCTCTTCCAAAGCGGATAAAGCCTATAAAGACACATCTGGCGAAGACCTGAAGCACTCCATATCCAGATGTTACCTTGTGAGTTTCTTTTTCTCTACGATTCTGATAAATCTCTAATAAATTTGATTAGATTCAATCCTTCAGCCAAAGGTTTCTATGCATTTATGGCTTAGTGGTTAGCAGTGACGTCTCACAGCAAAAAGTTAATACATTTACACACTTTCTAAAATGTTATTCAATATAATAAACATATAATCCCATTTTCGTTATACATATTTACTCGATATTCCCTTGTCGCACTTTGCTCGACCAACGAGTACTGCTGCTTCTGACGAGTAACGGAGTCAATCTAAACAGTTCCCCACGTTGACCCCATGTTCACCAGTGACACCCCGTCAGTTTCCTGAGTGACGACGTCATTGTGTTTCCCCCCCTCCCCCCGCGGTGTTGATGAGTCCTTTGTTCCACTGACAGACCGCAGACCGAGAGGCCCCCGGGCTGGTCAGCATGCAGAGCCTGGCCTACCTGAGCGGCTTCCCCTCCACCTTTAAGGACACGGAGCAGCTCCGGGCAAAGCTGCCCTCCGTCATCACCAGCAAAATCAAAGAAGTGAGCCAGACACTAAACGCCTTTTCTAGAAGGCTTTGGTTTTGATACTTGGATGATGTGTGTGCTATCATTTATTTATTTTTTTGGGCTTTTAGTGTCAAACATTTACACAGCATTTATCATAACTTCTTTGTGTGCTCACCATTGTTACATTAATATTACACCTAGAAAAAAAGTCTCTCAAAAGCACACATTTCTTTGGTTACATTTTTTTATATTAGTGGCCTGTTACATGGTTTCTTACAGTTGCACAGGGAGTCTCGAACTGAATATTACTGAGACACAGTACTCGTGTATTTACACTGACACATGTAACAGCATGTACTTGATATGTACTGACTCTATTGTGTAACTTTACAGGGGGGTTAGGGTTAAGGTTAGGATCAGGTGCAAACAGCAATCCACAACACATTGTGTAGTTGCATGCTGTTGTAATGTTTTTACATATCGCATATGTGTAATAATGTATTATTACATAATATTTCACAAGTGTTGTTACACGTTTTCTTTTTGTTTTGATGCTGGCCACCTATGCTGGTAGATGTTTGCTCAGAGCAGGCATTCAATGTCAGTTTGCTCATTTATTTATCCTGCAAATATGCTCAGGGTGTAGCCTAAATACCTGGATCTCACGACTTGGCATTCCCTTTATTTTATTATTATGTTATATTTTCTCCATGTACTTGCAGAGGCATTTTATCATGCTCGCAGATTAGTTATTAGTTATTACCTTTTACATAGACAAATGTGCATTTGTTTAGAACAAATGTATGTTTATATTATATATACCGTGTGGGCAAATCGGCACTAAATGGTTCATCATCATTTTAAAAGGATGTTGCTTTCCAACACAAGAGGGCATTATTGTGTTGTTTTTGACTTGTTAGAACAGGGAACAATAGGGTTGTTATTCACAAAGGGTCATACTCATCAAGTCTATTCAGCCATTCTTATGCATTTATATTATTATGTTATTATTATATAATGATGATTGCAGTGTAAAACAGTAATCAAGTGATATTTGTGGAACAACAATAACTCTCCACAAGATGTCGAGCTGTGACTGCCCCATGATGCCCTGCGTGGTGTAGAGATTCTCTTGGAGTTCCAGCTGTGGGCCAAATAAGTGCTTGGTAATTTTACACATGGTACAACTGTAATCTGAATACTGGCTTATCTTGATTGTAGGACCATTCTTGCAGGGCAGACACTGAAGCCCTCCTCCTAAATATGGTGTTTTTCTATTTTAAAACGATTAGCCCCAGACGAGGATAAAGAGGACCTCATTTAGCATAGAGGCTGGGCGGCCACGTGTAGCTCTAACAATTTTCTCTCGTCAGAACTCGGCCCCTCCAAGGTATTCTGAGCGGGTGGGGGGTGGGGGGGGGATGCCAGAAACGGGATGGAACCTGTGAGCAAAGAGAACAAATTGGTCTGCCGCTTGTCTTGTGTTGGTCCAATCGCAACACTGGCCAGGCCCAGTAAGGACTAGCTGTACTGGCTGTGAATGAACTGGCCCTCGTGATGGTCGGCCAAACAATGGGAGTGCTCCGTAATTAGTAACACAAAAGCACGACACAGCTGACGATGATAATGCGAACAGATGATTTGTTGTAAGAATGGATTTGTTGTTTATGTGACGCTAGTGCTAGCATCTGATCTGTATCGCAGATCTTAGAAGCGGAGCAGGAGGGTTGATCAAATATTTGTAAAAAATAGGGGAAATAATTACATGATAAGCTTTATTTTTTGGGTTTTTAAATTACTTTGAATAAGACCACTGAATAAGTACTATAATACCCTTTGTTATTATGGTACTTAATAATTAGTACTAGTTGTTTATGATGATGTGGCCAGGAGACAATTTTCATCGTGTGTGTCTGCGTGTGCGTGTGCTTCTCCAGCACAAGCACACGCTGTGTGTTTCAATGTTCATGTGCATGTACACGCCTCAGCGTTGAGACGAATGGCGATGCCTTGCTCATCTTCCACGTATCTGTAGCGTCTGCCTTGCGGTCGTGTGCCATTGGCGCGCGGTGTGACCCGTGCCCCGTAACGAGACCCGTCTTAACCTGGCCGCTAGCTGAGCCTCCGCGGCACTTTAGCGGCTAACGCTAGGACAGCTGTAGGAGTGGCGCCAGCGCTTGAATGCTACGAAAGGTCACCAGGAATTCACTGACCTCCTCGCCGAGTCAACCCCACCAATGATACACACACAGATATGGCAGAACACACACAGACAAACACACACACACACACACAGACACACACACACGTGCACACAGAGACACACACACACACACACACACACACACACACACACACAAACACAGAGACACACACACACACGCACACAAAATGATACACACAAACACACAGTCTCAGAGGTGATAACAGCTGATGGCATGACTGCACTGACAAGTTATTGTAGAGGCCAGATTTACAGTGAGGGAGGAATAGGAGCTGCAGAGAAAAGAACACACAGGATCAAGTAGACATGTATTTAGTGTGTGTGTATGTGCGCTTGCAGTGTGTGTGTGTGTGTGTGTGTGTGTGGTTCTCCCCTTAAATGTCTGAAAGTGTTGTCAGCGTTCCTCTACTCACACGTGTCTGTTGATATATGTCTTTTGATAATATATAAGTGGGGCTCTGAGCTAATGTCAAGGTTCTTTCCTCCTGTTGCCAGGCGAATTCAGAGAGAGAGAGAGAGAGAGAGAATTTATAGCTGGCGTTAGACAGAGCGCAATGGTGATGAGAGATGGGCCCTCACCCCTATCGCCTGCACTCTCGTCTATATATCTCGGGTGTTTGAGTGTTTTGACGTCGCCGCCACCGCTGCTAATTGGTTTCTTCTGCCGCCACCTCGACTCAACCTGGGTTTAATGCTGTACAGATTCAGTTTGGCTATTTCACTGAAGTCTACTTTTGTGCCATTGCTGTCGGGCCAACGGTACGGCTGGGGCTATGGCTGGTGTTGGTATGGGTCAGAGGTCAAACAGGACGCGGTTGGTTCCGTGGTGATTCATATGTAGTTGGACAATGATCGGGATCTGGCAGCGCAGGCTGACAATCTGGTATCGAGGTTTCCACTTTGCCGCTCCGCTGGCGGTATCGCAGATGGGGATGCCACTTTATTTTCGTGTGTGTGTGACAGTCAGTCAATCAGTATACTGGTATTATTAATATGTTAAGTTATTATGCTGTCTGCATTCCACACCACATAACCCTCTGTGTGTGTGTGTGTGTGTGTGTGTGTGTGTGTGTGTGTGTGTGTGTGTGTGTGTGTGTGTGTGTGTGTGTGTGTGTGTGTGTGTGTGTGTGTGTGTGTGTGTGTGTGTGTGTGTGTGTGTTCATATACCTATAAACAGAGTGGTAATAAAACCAGGTTATGTCATCCGTGTTCCTGCTGTGTTTATGCAACAAGCACTAATCCTCACATCAAGCAGGACACGGTGTGGGGTCAAGTGTTAAAAAAAACACACACACACACACACACACACACACACACACACACAGGTGCCAACAGCAGGGTTTGTTTTCCTCGCCAATGGCCCGCGGGGTCTCAAGGTGTTGAAGCCCACAGACGGCGAGGCGCTAACTCTCCGGCCGTTCTTCAACCGACCAACTTGACCCAGAGGTCAGGGGTCAGCCAGGCCGACATTGAACCCCAGTCAAGTTCAAGTCTTTGTTTGTCTGACTCTGTGGTGGGACGCCTGTGTCTTACCAGAGCCCAGAGTCTCGTGTTTCACTGGGCTCTGCGTTCCTCCAGCCTGGGTTTGAAAACAAAACCCATATCACTTGTTTTATGTTTCAGTTTTGAATGACCAAATGTGGACGCGTGATATTCGTTGGTATTGATCAAGAAGAGATGAAAACAATCCTTTCATTTCTTCTAGTTATTCAAATAGATTGACCTGCCTATATGTTTACAAGGGGAAACTAAAAGAAAAGTGGTGTGTAATGTTCATATTTTTTTATTATTCAGTTTCTTTTATCTGCATTCATCCTTGTGATGATTATGCATTAATCCTACTGATAACTATTGTTAGTTTACTGTCATGTTCGACCGTGTTACAAGGGAACATTTAACAAGGCCTATGTAGTGGTTGTGGTGGTGGTGGTGGTGGTGGTGGTGGTGGTGGTGGTGGTGGTAGTAGTAGTTAACAAAATAGAATATTAACATGTGTGTGTGTCTTCCCTCCAGTTCGAGCTGTACTCCGAGGCCAGCATCGCCCTGCTCCACCTCAACGGGCCTCAGGACTTCAGTGACCTGAGCCAGCAGGCCCGGAAGAACCTGACCCTGGACGGGAAGGAGCTCACCATCGGGCCCGCCTACCTGTTCTGGGACCTCACCGCCATCTCTCAGGTGGGCCCCCCTTTAGTCAAATAGACATATAAAACTACTAGAGTATTTTGGGGTTCTTGAGCGGCGGTGTTTTGGATTGGTGTGATTTGGAACACATTTTTAAGAGAAATCAATAGTTTCCAATGGTGAAAAATAAGAGGATATTTCTGCTCTAGCTAGTCAGAGGCAGATTGGGTCAAAATATGTCGACGCACAAATTGGAGGTGAATATAGACTGACAATAACATGCACAGTATTGCAAAAGCTATGTTTGTATTGTCAAGGTTTCCGCCGTGTGGAAACTTTGAAGAGCAACTTGACGACAAAGTGTGTTGACCTCAATTTCCCTAATTTCGCCATCACTGGTGCAATCCAGTTTGTGGCAAACAGTCTTTTCATCTCTGAACTGCAGATTGGTAGACTGGGTAGCCCCGCCCATTCTGCCGGCGATTGGAATTCTCCCTGCAATAGGGTCTGGAGAAGAGCAATACATTTCCGATTTTTTTGCAGGAGCCAATCACCAAGCTGGCTTTTCCCCCTTTCCCCTGCGCTATTGGCTGGTTTAACAAAATGACCAAAGGGAAGCGACGGCAAGCAGCCAATCGCGTACAGAGTCAGTTGAACTAGGCCCGTTAAACACGCCTCTTGTGTTGAAGAAAATGACGGCAGCTTCCCCAGACCAATGTGCAATCTACGATTGAGCTTGGTCTGGCAATAGCCAGACTAGCAGATTGGGTCAAATACAAATTGAGGGTGAATATAGACTAACAATAACATAACAGAGTGTTGCAAAAATTGTGTTGACCTCTATTTCCCTAATCACGGGCTGAAATCCAGTTTGTAGTCAACAGTCCTTGCAGATTGATATCAGCCAACAATCTGAAGTGGACCAAATCCAAGAGTCACGAGACACTACAGGATTCCACTCACTCCCTCCCTCCCATTTCCTCCCTCCCCTCTCCCATTTTGGCTCCAGTCCAAACGGGACGAGGACGTGTCGGCAAGCCGGTTTGAGGACAACGAGGAGCTCCGCTATTCGCTGCGCTCGGTGGAGAAACACGCCCCCTGGGTGCGTCACATCTTTGTGGTGACCAATGGGCAGATCCCATCGTGGCTCAACCTGGACAACTCCAGGATCACTGTGGTCGCTCACCAGGTACAGTCTCCGGTTGCATGAGACCCTGTAGAGATGTTTCATGAGCAATAGTTTATCATTTGTTTTCAATATTTTCATTCAATCAAATCTTCACGGTAAGTGTGTCGAAAACAAAACTAAATCAATTAATAACGACAGACAACATAAAAAATGAAAACAAATATGTGTATGACCAGGCAAAATATATATTAATCTTAACAAAATATATTTTAAATGATGAAGGTTAAAAAAAATATATAGATATATGCAACAAAAATATTTTGCATTTAAAGTTTCCTTCTGCAAAGAAAATAACTGTCCTTTCTTCTGAATATCAGAGTTTATCTCTTCTGATATTTTGGTAAAATAAAATATATTTGTTTCTAGGGCCCGACCGATATTGATTTTTGAGTGCCGATGCCGATGCCGATTATTTTCAGAGAAAAATTACGATTACGATTTAATCTGCCGATTAATATATATATATTTTTTTAAATAAATAAATAATATAAAACATAGTTTTTGATACCTTAAATATACTTTAAACACTTTTGACGAATATGTGAATTGAATGCAGAACCTTTGAGTGTTTTAGAATACATTTACAGTCAAAAATGAGTGTAATGTAAAATGTAAAATAAATAAATAACTCCCAATGTGCTGCGCTCGTGAGCAGTGACTAACACGTGCGTGCTGAGCAGTATGGTCTCACCGTTAGAGTCTACAGTATAACAAATTAACATGGCCTGGGACCTAAAGAAAAACAGGCACAACATGCTCAAACAACGCGTCTTGTGTACAGTGGTGAGGTGAGCGCGCAGCTGCCTGAGCGAGCGTGCTTTCATGTTGCACGGTAAAATTCAATCTCCTTTTTTCCAGCTAAAGTTGTTAGTTAGCAAGGCGAGTAGGAGCGCAATCTGCAGGATACTAATCGCAATAACATTTATAAAAAAATAAATAAAAAAAATCGGTTGTAATCTGCGTCTTTTTGGCCGATGCCGATTATTTTCAAAAAGGCTATAATCGGCCGATTAAATCGGCAGGCCGATAAATCGGTCGGGCCCTATTTGTTTCCTTATTTCACTAAATGTTATTCTGGAACTGTATTAATGCCTTTAACCATTATATTTGGCCTCATCGTATATTGAATTGATCATTTATTTGTCTAATGTCTCAACAAATGTAAGTCCTGTACGTAATGCTGTGCAGATTGTACTTCTAATAAACACGATTGCGTTTTGGCGTTCCCAGGACATCTTCCAGAACCAGAGCCACCTGCCCACCTTCAGCTCCCCGGCCATCGAGACCCACATCCACCGCATCCCCGGCCTCTCCCAGAAGTTCATCTACCTCAACGACGACGTCATGTTCGGCAAGGACGTGTGGCCGGACGACTTCTACAGCCACTCCAAAGGACAGAAGGTGCCTCCCTCCCTCCTCATCCGCCTCGTCATCGTCCTCTTGCTCGTCTTTATCGCCCTAACCCTCTTCCTTCCTCTTCCTTCCTCATCCTCCTCCTCCTTCTCCTCTTCCTCTGCCGAAAGACCGAAGGTGCCTGCCTCCCTGCTCTTCCTCATCTTCACACTCCTCCCCCTAATCCTCCTCCTCCTTCTCCTCCTTTTTCTCCCTCCCTCCTTTCCTTCTCCCGCCCTCCTTTCCTTCTCCCGCCCTCCTTTCCTTCTCCCGCCCTCCTTTCCTTCTCCCTCCCTCCTTTCCTTCTCCCGCCCTCCTTTCCTTCTCCCTCCCTCCTTTCTCATTAAAGCAAAGCTGTAATTCACTGAAACCCCATCGGCTGTTATTTGAGATGTAAACAAACCCCTGCCTTAAAGGAGAGACAAAAAGAACATTGAGGTCAATCGTCCAACTCTTCCTACATCTCGTCAGCTGAAACAGAGTTCATGTTGCAGATCACGATTTATTTCACACCACGCATGGAGCAATGATCTCTTGTGATGGAAAATAGCTGAGGAAGTCGGTTCCCCTCTCAGGATTGGGTATCGTGACTCAGTGACGGCATAGCAGCCTCCTCGTGACCTACAGAATGGTGACCTTTAACCCCTTGTCCTTCCTCTCAGGTCTACCTCACCTGGCCCGTGCCCAACTGTGCCGAGGGCTGTCCTGGGTCCTGGATCAAAGACGGCTACTGCGACAAGGCCTGCAACAACTCGGCCTGCGACTGGGACGGGGGAGACTGCCTGGGTGAGGGGGAGGGAGAGAGAGGGAGAGACCTTGCCCTACATGGTGCATACTGTCTGTGGTTTGATTGTGTGGCCTCTCTGTACTTGATGGCGAGCTGACGTTGTTGTTGGTGCACTAATAGAGAAGCAGTTTGAGTCTATTGAGGTCCCCATTTAGATGTTCTGCACCAAACTGAAGAGAGCTGTCGTCAATGTGTTTGGACTTTATATGCTCTCACTTTTTGCATTTTTTTAATCTTTATTTTGTGATTTCTGAGAGAACCTCGCCAAACGTTTAGCCAAATCAAAGTTTATCCTGTCGTACACTGGGACTCGTTTGCTTCTGTTGTGGACGTGTTTCTGACCATCTGACCTCTGACCCCCAGGTACCGGGGGCAACAGCCGGTTCGCGGGCGTGGCCGGGCTGGGCGCGGCGGGAGGGGCCGGGGCTCAGCCCTGGCAGTTTGCCGGCGGCCTGGGCGCCGTGTCCTACTGCAACCAGGGCTGCGCCAACTCCTGGCTGGCGGACAAGTTCTGCGACCAGGCCTGCAACGTGCTCGCCTGCGGCTTCGACGTGGGGGACTGCGGCAAAGGTGCGTCTCAGCCCCCCCCCAATCTGTGTCTATCTTTGGTCTACCAACCCCCCCCCCCCCCCAGAAGTTCTCCCACAAACACACTGACACTACCCTCATTACACATTATCAAGACCTAGTTTGGTTTCCACGTGGTTTTGTGTGTGTGGGTTGAATGGGTTGTGATGTAACCAATTTCCATTAGTCATAAATGTTCAGGTGTGTTGTTATGTTATTATTACAACATTGTATGTTATAATGTTATGTTGTCGGGTTTCTAAACCCTTCATCATATTGTTAGACGACAAAGAAAACAGACAAAAATCTTATTTAGCTTTGATCCCCTTTAACTAATGCTCATCTTTCGGCTGGGTTCCTAAGAAATAAAACAAAAAAAAATTGATTTTAAAATATCTAAATATTGTGTATTATTTTGTGGCCTTAAAGTACTGCAACATTTAATAAAACTCTACTGTTAGTCTGGTTGAGAACTACTAACCGCGGCCCCTGTGAGGCTCCAGCTGCGTCTCTATTAGCGCTCCGCCCGATAACGAGCGATGTGATTCGCCGTCATGCCCCTCCCCAGACCGCTTCGACCAGATGCACCGGGTGGCCCTGCGGCGCAACCAGAGCCTCTACGCCGTGCCGCGCGGCGAGCTGCGGCCCTACCTCAGCTTCGAGGGCGTGGCGCGGCGCGTGTCCGAGGCCACGGTGGGCGAGCACGCCGTGGTGCGCCACACCTCGGTGGCCAACAAGTGGAAGACGCTGCACCTGCTGCTGCTGCCCGGCCACAACGCCACGCGCGTCCACTACAACCTCACCTGCCAGGGCGACGACGACGACGCCCCCTTCACCCTGCGCTTCAGCGTCGCCGTGGACACCCGGGAGCTGCCGCCGCCCCCGCCGAAGTCGAACGCCTCCCAGCCCCTGGTGGAGGGGGGAGGCGGGGGAGGGGGGCCGGCGGTGGACGGGGACGAGGACCCCAAACCCACGGCCGACCCCGAGACGCCGTTGCCCTTCCCGGACGTCCCGGAGGACCGGAGGGGTCCTCGCGTGCGGACGGCGGCCCCCGGGGAGACGCGGGCGGCCGTGGAGGTGCCCGACGTGGACGGGGCCGCTCTGCCCGAGGGGGTCCGCGGGGAGCTGAGGCGGCTGGAGGAGAAGCTGCAGGGGGGGGACATCACGCTGAAGGGGTATAATCTGACCAAGGCCACCCTGCTGGGGCCCTACCGCGCCCAGGGGGACGGGGGGGTAAGGGGGGGCAACGCCTCGAAGGTACCGGAGGAATCGACCAGGGGTCCCGTCGGGGACCGTCCCGTCGGGGAGCAGCCCGTCGGGGACCGTCCCGTCGGGGAGCAGCCCGTCGGGGACGCAGAGAGGGTCCCGCCGCCGTCGCCGGCCGGACTGCGGGTAGAGAAGGGGGACTCGCCGGGGAGGCCCCAGTCCACCTCCAAGCTGCTGGGCACGTTGGTGGGGGCCCTGCCCAAAGCCAAGGCCCCGGAGCCCCGCCCGGAGGAGGCCGGAGCCGCAGGCTCAGAAAGGACCCCCGCGGGCAGGAAGCTCCAGCAGTACAACGCCCCCCCGGACCCCGGCTTCCTGCCCTGGGAGAGGAGCAAGAGCTTCAGCGGACTCTTCCAGGCAAGTGGTTCCCTCCATGTGACCGTGGCGGAGTTCTGGTCCTTGTGACGGAAATCTGGCCTTTGAGCACGTTTGTTGCTTGTTAATTATTTTAGTGCTAAATAGACTCTCTGGTGGTGCGGCCTAGTTTCGTGCATTCATGTTAATTTCCGTGCTCTCGCGTCACATGTGTGTCCGTGTTTTCACGTGCACAGCCGTGCTTTTGTGTTGCATTTTTGTGTTTTCTCCGGTTTTCTGTGTTTCGATGTGTGTAATTCCTTGATTTTATGTGTGTGTCCATTTCTTTTGATGTTATGTTCCCCGGTTTTACACACGGATCTCGGTGTGAACGTGTCACGTTTTCCCCCGGGTTTTCACACATCCATTCTTTCTCACACCTATCTGGCTCGTCACCCGCATTCCCGTGTCCGACCACACGGCGGCGGAGCAGGAGGGGGAGCGGCTGCGGCGGGAGCTGGCGTACCGGGCGGACGGAGGCGCCGCCGGCCGCCGGCTCCAGGACACGTTCGCCGACTCGCTGCGCCACGTCAACCGGCTGCTCAACGGGCAGTTCGGCTTCACCTCCCGCAAGGTCCCCGCCCACATGCCCCACATGATCGACCGGCTCGTCATGCAGGAGCTGCAGGACACGTGAGTGAGGCCCCGCCCCCCCCCCCCCCCCAGAGCACCTGATTGGCCCGCGAGTCACGGGGGGATGGTTTTATAAAAGGAGAACCGTCTGTTTGTTTCACAACCTGTGTAGGAAGTGGCACACCTGGAAGTTGATGGGCATATGCAAAAATAAATACATCATTATATAAAACCACAGTACATTTGATAACATTATGTCCAGTAGAAGAAAATAGATATTTCCTTCGACTGGGCTATAGTGTGTGTCTGTGTCTGTGTCTTGTGGGTGTGGGTCTGTGTGTGTGTCTGTGTGGTATGTTGCATTACAATATTATATATACTGGTCCCTATGAACAGGAAGAGAAACAAAGACCAAATAAAGCTCTGTGGTTCTACCCACTCTCCCCCCGCGGCCCCTCCAGGTTCCCGCTGGACTTCGACCGGACGTCGGAGCACCGCGTGCGCCACTCGGAGGACATGCAGTTCGCCTTCTCCTACTTCTACTTCCTGATGAGCGCGCTGCGGCAGCTGGACGTGGCGTGCGTCTTCCAGGAGATCGACACGGACCGCTCCGGCGTGCTGTCGGACCGCGAGATCCGGACCCTCGCCACGCGGGTCCACGAGCTGCCCCTCAGCCTGCAGGTCAGCTCATTGGTCGGGGAAAAAATGTATAAAAGACTGTGTGGCAAATGTGTTTATATCATGATGAGGTCTCAGGAGAACCCTTACGCGGTCGACCCTCATTAGCTAGTGCTGCTCTTTGTGTTGTTTCATAAAGTGTGTGTGTGTGTGTGTGTGTGTGTGTGTGTGTGTGTGTGTGTGTGTGTGTGTGTGTGTGTGTGTGTGTGTGTGTGTGTGTGTGTGTGTGTGTGTGTGTGTGTGTGTGTGTGTGTGTGTGTGTGTGTGTCCAGGATCTGACCAGCCTGGAGCAGATGTTGATCAACTGCTCCAAGACTCTACCCAGCAACCTGACCCAGCTGGACGCTGTCAGCCCCTCCCAGGAGTCCTACTACGACCCCAGCATGGTGAGAGCAGCCCGGAACATCCCTCTCCCCACTCGGTCACACCCTGACCGGTCAATACTAGTGTCCGCCCCAGGGTGATGCTTCCACAGGGTTTTGCTCCTACTGTTTTACTTCTGATCACCATTTGCATTTAAAGAGCTTTGCTATTCTATATCATTGGTCAGATTTAGAAAAACGACGTAATGTTCAGACTTTATCGCAGAAATGCGTCTGAAGCAGTACTAGTACTATGTATATTTGAAAAAAGCCAAAAGGGATTCCCCTTTAAAGAAAACGTCCGACATGCCAAATAAGATATGGCCATCATGGGTTTTGCAAGAGCCACACACATTCCCCACACACTGAAGGAGATCCTCACTGACATGCTCACTGAAGTGTTCAAAGCATTTGACTGTGTTGGTTGTCTCTGGTTGACTCCACAGCCCCCCGTGACCAAAGGCCTCGTGCTGCACTGTAAGCCCATCACCGAGCTCATTCACAAGGCCTTCAAGGACCAGAACAAATACAAGTAGGTCCTCCACCACCACGCCCAGGGGATACCCAAGGCCCCAGTGGGCCTAAGACCCAAGGCCCCAGTGGGCCTAAGACCCAAGGCCCCAGTGGGCCTAAGACCCAAGGCCCCAGTGGGCCTAAGACCCAAGGCCCCAGAGGCCTAAGACCCAAGGCCCCAGAGGCCTAAGACCCAAGGCCCCAGAGGGCCTAAGACCCAAGGCCCCAGTGGGCCTAAGACCCAAGGCCCCAGTGGGCCCAAGGCCCCAGTGGGCCTAAGACATGTTCGCACAGGACAAGGCTTCCATACCTCAGGGTCAAGGTCTGCAGAGAACAAGATGGAAATGGTGTTAGGGGCTTAGGGTTGGGGTTTGGTTTTAGGGTTAGGGATTGGTTTTAGGTTTGAGGGTTTGGTTCAGGGATAGGTTTTAGGGATGTGGTTTGGTTTAAGGGTTTGGTTTAGGGCTTGGTTTTATTGTTAGGGGTTGGTTTTAGGGTTATAGATTGGTTATAGGGTTTGGGTTTACTTAAGGTTTGGTTTCAGGGTAAGGCTTTAGTTTGGTTGATTTAAGGTAAGGTATTAGGTGGGTTCAAATGTAGTGTGATTTAATTGATACGATGTACGTTGTTCTCCTCTCGTCTGTGTTGCAGGTTTGAGATCATGGGGGAGGAGGAGATCGCCTTCAAGATGGTGCGCACCAACGTGTCCCACGTGGTGGGCCAGCTGGACGACATCAGGAAGAACCCCAGGTCAGAGAGAAGCCAGGGGGATTTCCCTTTAGATTCACTTCTTTGTATTGTATTTTCAGTTTAGTTTCCGTTTGAAAGATCCCATTCTTTGAAGTTTAGGTGATTAAGAAAAAAAATAAAAATTTCCAAGACTTAAAAAGTGACAATGTTTTTATGGAAATAACGGACGGAATGCTCTGAATACAACATACAATAAATAAAAATTTAATTCTGAGCACACTGGTGGTCATTTATTTCAATTAATAAAAATGTTTTGATGAATTGATGCAAAATTATTTAGGACAAATAATTAGATAAATAATGTATAATGACAACTACCCCTTTGTCTTCCTGCCCTGGCAGGAAGTTCATCTGTCTGAACGACAACATCGACCACGGCCACAAGGACGCGTCCACTGTGAAGGCGGTACTCCGGGACTTCTACGAGTCCATGTTCCCCCTGGCGTCGCAGTTCGAGCTGCCCAGGGAGTTCCGCAACAGGTTCCTGCACATGGACGAGCTCCAGGAATGGTAGGTCCAACGCGGAGAGGGACTCTGTATACTCGCAACACTCGGAATCGGCGTGTTTGCATAAGGTGACAAACTGTTTGCCGAGAATGGCTGTTTCGAAAGGCTGCAATATGGCCAATGAGTTTGTTTAATGGCACCAGGAGTTGCCTACCATCTCTTCTGCAGTCCCTGCTTTGAGCGATCCAACATCGTGTGCATCATCCCTCCCAATCGCATCAAGTCTTGCGTCAAAGTGTTTCTCCTTGAAGGAAACCTAGAGCGGTTACACTGAACGCGGGATGCCGCCATCTTGGTTCCATCTCGATCCTCGACGCCCCGGTGTCGGGGCGTCGAGGATCGAGATGGAACCAAGATGGCGGCTAGGTGAGGAAGGCCGATAGGTGCACAGCTCTTATTCAGACCAGGGGTATTTCAGACGCGCGTAGTGCATAAAGAAATACCGACGACCCATGGGGTCATTCTAGTGTTGCCGTGAGCTGAACATTCATCGAGTAGTTTCCCTTGTCGTTTTATCCTTTGCCACTGTGTTCAGATTGTCAGTACCTGGGGGGTGTTATAGGCTTAGAGAGGGGCCGGGTCATGTTCTCTAGGGGCCCCTAGGGGGAGATCTTTTTAAAATTAGACCGTCCCCATTGGATAAGTTTAGACTCTGCACCAGTGTCTTTTTATACCCTAGACCCAGACGCGCACCATTTATTAAGCCCTGTCATCTGAGTGGGTGTTGTGTTGGCAAACTAACGGGGGGGTGATTTCACTTTATCACTCTGTTGCTCTTTTGAACCCTGCTGCACACACGCGTATATTGGCTGTTATTAAAGTGTGTGTGTGTGTGTGTGTGTGTGTGTGTGTGTGTGTGTGTGTGTGTGTGTGTGTGTGTGTGTGTGTGTGTGTGTGTGTGTGTGTGTGTGTGTGTGTGTGTGTTCTAGGCGTGTTTACCGGGACAAGCTGAAATTCTGGACCCACTGTGTGCTGGTGACCCTTGTCGTGTTCACCGTCCTGTCCTTCTTCGCCGAGCAGGTCAGTACGAGACACGCGCATAAACACACCCATCACACTGTGAAACCGCCGCCACCACATAAACACAGACACACACCTGCCTGCGCCCTCCTTTGGGGTTCCATGATTCACGGTGGAGCTCTGATTCCTGGCCTCGCCAACTGAAATACTTTGGACCCGCTTCCATCTCACATGTCCCTCCACACACACACACACACACACACACCCCCACCCACACCCACACCCACACACACACACACAGTCTCTCTGGAGTGTCGTCATCCTTTCTTCTACAAGAGACAGGTGATGAAGCCATCACTCTGTTGTCGTCTGGCTTTCATTACTGAAACACGCACGCACACACACACACACACAAACACACACACACTCCTACCCGATGCTATCTTAACATATGAGATCTCGTCCCCTGGGCATCCCAGTGGCCAAGCTGAGATTACCGCCAAGAAGTATTTACACACTCCACGGCTCTCGCAGTAGGCTGAAGACGGTTTCCGGTTGCCTCACCAGTAAACCAGAATGAAGGTCAACTGTTGACAGACTTATGATGATAAACCTCCTCGAGCCCATTGACACACTGTTTCTCAATTACACACTCGCACACCTGAGCCCCTTAGAGCTGTATGGACAGTGTTGTCTTCAGACGTAGCCTCTAGCCGACACATCTTTTTTGTGTTAGGCACCTGATCCGGGAGATGAATTCGCTAGTACGCAACCAATCAGAGTTTCCAATGGTTCCAACGCTCTAAGACTTTGCATGTTGCAATCTGACCAGACACCGTCCGCGCGGTTCCAAAAGCTGAACACATCGTACAGAATTGTTCCCGAACTCGTCCCGAGTCTCCCCAAACGTTTCAGAAGGCCAACGGTTGGGCCGGTGTGTTCCACGCTTATCAGCCAGGGTCTGGGTCCTAACACTAACAACCAGTGTGGAACGTGTCCCACCGCCTCCACTAGATCAGCTTTTCCAACACCACAGGGGATTGCACTGGGTCATAAACTCCTCTTTGGCAGAGAATCCCAGTTACCCAAGGCCATGTCCTTATCACCCTTACTCAGTTAACATTCAACTGATTTATTGTTTTGGCTTCCTGGTTGCATTTTTTTAATGATATCTCGTCTGACTCTGTGTCTTTTCCTCTGTATGTCTCTCTCTCTCGGTCTGTGTCTCTCATTCTGTGTGTGTGTGTCTCTTCCTCTGTCCGTCTGCTTCTGTTTCTCTTCCTCTCTATGTCTCTGCCTTGGTATGCGTCTGTGTCTCTGTCTCTCTGCCTCTCTCTCTCTCTCTCTCTCAGTTGATCCAGCTGAAACGCAGGCTGTTTCCCAGACGCCGGGTAAGCCAGGAGAACAACTCTGAGCGGGTGTGAATGAAAGGAAGGTCCTTGCCCTTAGCTTCCCTCCGTGCTTGGCTGTCACCACTACACCTTCTCCCGGCTCCCTGCAAAGCCTTGCCTGCCCTCCCTCCCTCCCTCACCCCTCCATGAGGTGAGAAACATGGGTGAATGAGCGTGAGGTAAGCGGTGTGTGACCAACGCGAGGAGAAAACAAGCAAAGAAGAACCACCACGACGTCGCTACGTCTCGTCCCGTTATGTCATCCCCGACGGCGCTTGAACAAACGAAACATGTCCGGAGATGACGGTTGAGTTGAACACTTTAACGCTGCCGTCACCGCAGTCCCTCCAACTGTTGTGGAGCCAGAGTCCCCCGTCTCTATCCCCCCCCACACGCTAACGCACAAACACACGTACACTCAAACTCGCACTCGGGCCAAACACACGTACACTCATTCTCGCACTCGTGCAAACACACGCACACATACACACACAAACGGACACACAGACGCACACACTGCCCCGACGGTGTCACCAATGTCAACCCCACTCTCTGGTCCTCCATCCTCCCTCGGCGTGTGAGTGATGACCTGCTGAGGTGTGAGACACCAGAGCCGACCAACGGGTCAGCTGGGAGGTCCTGTGAAGTGGACCCAAGTTTACAGTCTTAACCGCTAGCCTTGTGACAGACATTTCCTAGCCTGGACCTGATGAGATAATAATTATAATAATAACTATGATGATAACGACGACGATAGTACTAACGAATACAATAGGGTTCCTACTGATTTCGTAGGTGCCCCGAATTAATGGGAGTCATGACGATGGAAAAAATTGCCACGCTTCTTTGTTTGTCTTGTTTACCTGCTGTTGAGAATCAAAAAAAAAACACAAACTAAAACTTGAAGTGCCTTTCCTGACAGGTGTGTAGAATACTTAAATCGTTCCCACAATGCATCTGCTGCTTGTCGGTTGATCCGTCGTTTTGCGCCGTCTTTCAGAATACGTAGACGTCCTCTTTGATACGTGGTCCCGTCCCCAACGCGGTCACCCCAGGGGGACCCGCCTGACCCGGGCTTCTGATTGGTTGTTTTGTGTTGAATGAAGAAGTGTGAGTGTTAAGCCCCATGTGATTGGACGACCGCCGGTATGTGTCCCTGTGGGACCCAATAGGCTCTGCTTGTGTCTGAAATTCAGACCCTTCCCTGACACTCCTCCACCAATCCACCTCTTTGCATGCTTTCTAGATGTGTTTTTTTTATTTGATTCATACCGATAATTAATTTAAAGGGTAGAAATCCCCCTCTCTATCACTTTTATTTTTCTACTCTAACCATTTCTGGTTGGGTCTCACAGTGTTGTTGAAAAGGTTTAAAAAAAAAAACTGCCAAGTGTTTTCGGTAAAAAAATTGAGCGAGTAATGTACGTTCTGATGTTTTACTGCGGCCCTCCGAAACAAGCTGCATACATATTTCGTGATACCTTCACCCATGTTTTCTTCTTCCTCTGACAACCTTGTTTGTCTCCTGTGCTCAAGGAAGTACTCCACACTGGGTTTTCCTGCCCTTTTTTTTTAACAATCGTCTTTAAATCTATGTGAAAATTGCGTCAACTTAAATGCCACGGGCAGCAGGTTGAGTGTTTATCTGCAGCCCTGACGATCGACTCCATCCTTAGGATACTACAGAAGTTGACTCCTAATACAACCGACTACCCCATAGGATCTGAAATGTTTTCCGCTGCGTGATAACCCTAGTTTACACGCATGCACACTGAGTAACATATTTATAAACCGTCAGATTTCGTTCGTTGGATGTGTGCCCGAGTCTCCATGACTGCAATAAAATGATTTTGGTTCACTTTGTGTTCTTGGGTTTGTTGTGGTTGAATCAAAAGACGGCACATCGTGATTGAAAAGGATTTCTTTATTACAATGTTTTCTCACACTTATTAGAAAGGCTTTCCCATTGGATGTTAGACGGCTCAACAGAAGAGACGAGGCGTACCTTTCAATGCATAGTTCCACAGTCCATCAGGGCTAATAAAAATAATAATCTTCGATAAGACGATGTGAATCATCAAACTTTTAGAGAGGAACTATGGACTTTTCCTGAAGGAATAAAATCAGAACGGGAGAGGGATGGATCAGCGTCTAAACCGTAGCAAAAATCCCTTTTTGAATCCGAGTGGACCTGAAATCACAACCAATTTAATCCCAAATCAAGACTATGACATCCCTCCCCATTTACACCCTCATCCATCGATTATTATAAAAATGTTAACGATCAAATAATAGTTGTTTTTTTAAGTACCAAATGCTGTACATTTAACCTATACAAGGTACACATTTGTACAAGGGAGCGGATATAAGTCGTGGTGTGAGGAGAAAACGAGAACATTAGCACTGTGTGTGTTTTTGTAAATAGTGTTGGTTGCATCTTGCATAATACTTCAGTGATTACAACACTGCGTCATCAACGAAGAGTTCTGCAGCTGCCCTACTCCCCCCCCCCCCCCCCCCCCCCCCTTCCCCCCACAAAAAAAAAAAATCCTCTTAAATATTCACAGAAGAAAAATAACAAAACATGAATTAAAACAAAACATTTAAGGCGTCGTCATTTGAATTCTGTACAATCACATTGAATTCCCATCAGCCCTTAAGGGAGAAGAAAGCAGAACCAGAGTCGTGTGTCCATGCGTCATTCAGCGACCAATCCCAGCCCACCGCCAAAATAAAAGCCCTACGTGGTCACTTGCACTCGGGTGGTGGTTTGTTGTTGCTAACCAAGGCCATGGGGGGGGTGAGATGAGTATACTGGTGCCGTGTTGTTAAGTGAGCACTCGGCATTAACACACGACCGTCCGTCGCTTCGTCACGCGGCAGCCGTACCTTATTGAAACCCAGCATTATACCTTTCATTGGGAATTACCAGTGGTCTGAAGGTTCCTGTACTTCATCCAATTATTTCTCTATTCATTTTTTTCAAACCCTGATTGAGGTCGTTTTGGATTGGGTTAACTTTGTTGGTTCAATAAATAACAGGAAAATTAAGCATGATTTGAAGGCGGTAACCACACTAAGTTTGGACAAATATCAATAACGCGATCGTAGCGGTTCTCTGCGAAAGGTGAGATGAAGCTTAGTGAATATCATCATTTTAATACAAATCGGTAAACCTAGTTTGGAACAGTGTTTAGTGGAGTCTATTCATCACTGGATTAGACACCTTAACAACCTTTTGCCGTCCTTATTTGATATTTGCTCACGCGAAGTAGTACCTTTTAAAATAAAACTTATTTTGGTCATTGATTTGCCTAAGCAAGAGATAAGGGAGTGCCAACTTAAGGGAAAACTAATATCTACTGTTGGGCACCACAATTGGGTGGTGACATCATAGCCCAAATCTGATTGGCCGAGACCAGTGAGGGGATTCACTGATCAACCTACTAAATTCATTCTTTATCAAAAACCATCTTGCACTCCCTTCTTCGCTAATCAACTTCACAGGTCTTTTATTTTGGTTTGCTTTGCTAAGTCCGTTACTAAAAACGGGAAACTCGTCGGGGGCGTGTCCTTTAAGTCTGATAGGTCAGGACTGGTGATGTCACGGGACACCGGGGGGGTGTTGGTTGGTCGTCCCTCTTTATTCTACCTGGTTTAAATTCCCTTGTGGTTATTCAGTGGTCACTCTGTCAAGGCTGCTGTGGCTCGGGTTCGACGGCCGGGGCTCGCGTTCGTCTGCTTCCAGGAGCGTGCGGAGGTCTCTCGTGTTCTCCTCCTCCTCCACCAGCTCCTCCTCGTCGTCCTCCTTCTCCTCCCGCCGGGCAAGTCGTCAGTCGCGGCGGGCGCGGCCGAGCGGCTTGATGCTGAACACCTGGATGCGCAGGTGCGAGGCGATCTGGAGACACACGCCCGAGCAGTACCGCGCCAGGTCCAGCAGGGAGAGCACCTGAGCAGAGCGAACACACACAGACAATTGGTTTAATATTTGGTTTTAATATACTGATTTTATAATGCAAAAATATCATTTCAACGACCAGGTGTGAACCGTGGTGTGTGTATCTCTCTCTCTGTGTGTGTGTGTGTGTGTGTGTGTGTGTGTGTGTGTGTGTGTGTGTGTGTGTGTGTGTGTGTGTGTGTGTGTGTGTGTGTGTGTGTGTGTGTGTGTGTGTGTGTGTGTGTGTGGCGCCAACTGACCGCGGCGATCCAGAGTACGATGTACTCGTCGACGAAGCTGTTGAAGTACTGGTTGAGGAAGAGGAGCCCCGGCCCGATGAAGGCCGTGTCCGGGAGGTACAGCTCGCTCTTGGTCATGTGAGCCACCTGCACAGGTCAACACACACACACACAATATCGGATTGGGTACTCTCCCCACACTAAGATGTCTGTACTGTATTGTTAACTAAGAGGTGTTGTCGTTTCAAACCTATGCAGCAATAAAACACAAGGTGGAGACATATATAGAGCTGGATGGATATCAGGGCCTCAACAGGGACGAACGCTTGTTCCCTTACACCAACAGACATGTTTACCTGCTGATTATAAAAGCATGACTCACGAGTCGTCACCCTTGGATTACTCATGAGGTGCTTTGGAGGGAACCCTGAAGGGAAGCCCGAAGGGCGGGTTGGATACTTTCTAAATCTAGTTTACCCTGCCCGGTTTCTCAGATTACCTAGCCAAGCTGTAAACGTAATTGCTTGATGTTCAAGGAAGGCTAAAGAAATCCTTACTTAGCATACCCTAGTCCAACTGGATGGATTAACAACAACACGACACGCCCAGCACTGTGTAAACGCATGCTACATTTCCTGCAACACCGGTTTACTAACACGCTGCTACGATGTTAATGTGTTGAAAGATGAAGGCAATGAGGAGCCACAGGGAAAAAAACCTCACATCTTTTTTAGAATGTGAGAGTAAGGCTTCATACGATTGTTGTGAAAAAATGTCAGCCTGCACAACAACTCAGTTTATACTGGAGCAATGATGTCAGTGGCCCAACTTTTAAGAGATTTGTTTCACAGAAAACAGGAGTTGCTGTTGCAGAGCACAAATAATGAATGAATGTATGAATTCAATAAATAAAGAGCGAGAGAGCACAAGAGTTAGTGTCAGAGAGAGAGAGAGAGACGTACCACCAGCTTGTTGGAGATCTTGGCGATGACCAAGCCGAAGGCCAGGAGGTAAAGGCAGGGGTGGTTCTCAAACAGCTGACTGGACGACTTCTTGAAGATGATGAAGGCCAGCGTGAGGATGAGTCCGATGTGGAGGCCGGGGCTCAGCACACTGGTGTCCTGCAAACACGACACACCGCCAACGTTTACAAAACAGGGAACATCGAACCGTCGGAGGGAGTGCGCTTTTAACCCTGCGCTCACACACACACACGCCCCTTGTGGATCTCTACAAAAGGTTGAGATTTCAGGCAGTGCTGACGACTTTGTGTGTCTGATGTGTGTCTGGGCCCAACTGGAAGGCTTTATTGTTCCCGTGGAGCATGGCGGAGTGGTCATGCTCTGGACTCACGGCCACGGTGGAGCCGTTCTTGCCCACGCCTCCGTTCAGGATCACGTGGAAGTAGTTGTAGCAGGAGAAGCACGCTCCGCCGATGATGCCCACGATGGGGAACACGTAGAGCTTCACCCCCAGGACCGGCAGCTGAAACACACGCGCGCACGGTGAGACCCCCGACCGCAGACTGACCAATGGCTCATTGGCTCAACGCGGTAAAAACAAGTGTGCTTTTTATGAAAGCGGGTCGGGCATGCTGAGCGAGATGGGGCCGACAAAGCAAAGGAGAAACATTCCTATGTTTACGCATATACTAGATATAGATCTATGCAAGTGGGGTCGTCAGCTTTTTTTAAAGCCAGATCATGGCCGAGTGATGACCTTCTGCCATGGCATTCGTTAACCATAATATTTACCTTCTTCTCACTTTAGGTCAAGCCTCCAGAGGCAGCAAAGAGCGAAAGTGAAACACAGACTCTTTAATGGCTAAAAAACAAATGGAAGACGCTACAAACTAGGTGTTGGTTAGCCGCTGGTTCAGACAGTGTGCCTCCGAGTTTCACATCTCGCCTCGCAACTCGACAGCAGAGAGGTGTGTGTGTGTGTGTGTGTGTGTGTGTGTGTGTGTGTGTGTGTGTGTGTGTGTGTGTGTGTGTGTGTGTGTGTGTGTGTGTGTGTGTGTGTGTGTGTGTGTGTGTGTGTGTGTGTGTGTGTGTGTTACCGTTCCCTGCCAGAGGCCGACCCCACCGACAGCCGTCATCAGGTACATGGTGACGATGGCGATCTGCACCTCCGTCACATCAACCCTGGAGGTCAAGTTCTTTTTAATTTACAAATATCACATGCCCACCCTTGTTCTCATTCAAATAACAACGCGCAAGGAAGACCAACACGGTTCAGATATTGACCGTGTAGAAATTCATGCAATTATTCGCTTCAATTATAATCTATTTTCTTTTATTATTTCATTTCATTGTATAACAATGTTTTTATATGAAGCACTTGTAGTCTGCTTTGTGTGCTATATAAAAAAAAGTGCTATATAAATGGAAGTTGCCATGCCTACATGTGCTTATTTAAAAGAAACGCCAAGCAAGAAAACAACAATTATGTTGTCCTTATGTTGCTCATGTTCCGTGCTTCCCGCTGAATTGGGATTGTCCTGTGTGACGGTGTATTTGCCAACAATCTTAGGAAGCATTCATTGCAATCGAGGCACAGCCAACAGGAGTAGAGCCACTGGTGTGACTGGTCGGACGGCTCCGTCGGGCGGGGCGACTTACAGGCCGAAGCGCAGGGTGCCCGAGACGTAGGTCTGCCAGTGGGCGCAGAAGAACATGAACATGCCGACGAACCCACAGAAGAAGATCCAGTCGGGGTACCAGCCTATCCCACACGATATGCAGCTTCCCACGGCGACAAAGACTGTCATGTGTTGGGTGAGTGAGACGGTTGGGAGGGAGAGAACGAGACACAGAGCGAGAGAGGCAACGGTCAGTGACATCAAAAGAAAAACAGTATCACTGCCAGAAACATTCAGTGCAGCTTTTATTATTAGTCATTTGAGGCGGAGACACAACCCACAATAGGCAACACGCTGGAACATCAACCTAACAAGCTAGATAATAATATTAAATTATGGGTCACAGCCTGACAAAGAACAGAATGCTCCACAAATTCTGAACACATCTAGTCTTCTGGGTACACTCAGGCTGGATCCCACAGAAACACCTCAATTGTCTTTCTGGTGCCGAGTTGAATCAAACAACCCCTGATCAGTACCAAAAAGTGGCATGGCAAAGGAGTAACACTAGGGCTGCTAGATTATGGAAAAAAAATCACAATCACGATTATTTTGGTCAATATTGAAATCACGATTATTCAAACGATTATTTTTGAGTTTGAAAACATGATGCATTTATTCAGCATTTCTTTAAAAAAAAGCACTTTGTAACTTTGTAAATTTAGGGTTAACCCTAATTTCTTAAACACAATTCAAATTGTGCAGAGAATTATTTCCATTGGTCAATCTGACCGGGGACATTTAGAATTTTCTGTCCTCCTCATTTTTTTCCGGTCAACGACCGGTAATAACCGGACAACGGAAACTCTGCTATAAACCGGCCTAACTTTCACCGTCAACACCGAACCCCTTCTTCTTCGCACGGCTGTCTACATCCGGAACATTCGCTTGTTAGATTTTCTCAAACAGAAGTTTCAAAATAAGATCTAGTAGTAAGTACGGGTAGCATAGAACTAACGTTAGCCAAGTGGGGGCTCCATGATTGCTAAATCTAATGAGAGAGGTAAAATTGCCATTAAGGAAGGAAAACATGGTACGCCTTGCGACTATGCTTCGTTCGCAGTATGCCTTTCGAAACACCTCGTGATTGGTCGATGAAACGCTACCAGGAACGCCTATAGGGCGTTCTTGTGTCATGACGGGAAACGCCCAAGCCTGCAGATGGACCCTTCTTAATAAAAGGAACGAGCAAGACGCCCTTTTATGGGTAGCAGAGGGTCACCTGTGGAGACGGCGTCACAGCCGTGGTCGAAGAGCTCCCCGAGGGCCGAGCTGCTGTTGGTGCGCCGGGCCTGCTTCCCGTCGATGGCGTCCAGGGACTGGTAGATGAACAGCCCCAGGGCACTCAGGATGAACGCCCATGCTGGAGCCTGCCGGGACGAGAGAAACCCATGCACACTTTGAATTAGGGCTGCTCCATTATGGAAAAAAAATCTAAGTCACGATTAGTTTGGTCAAAATTTAAATCATAAGAGATTATTCCCCAAAAAAAGAATACGATTCAAAACATGAAACATTTCTCTCCAAAAAAACCCGTTGTAACCTTTGAACTTTCCCCTTCAAAAAACTACACTTAATTAATTAAATATATATACGGTACTTAGAAAGAAAAAAAATGTTGGAGAATTCGATTAATTGCTCAGCCCTAGTTGGTGATGCAGCTAAGGCGAACTTAAGGTTGCCACTTGCCAACCACCATCTACAGAGAAGGGAACATCCCGGAGTGGTTTATTACGCTTGTACCACAGTTACACAATGTTTACTTACTTGACTTGCTTTCATTTATAACTTGATCGAATCTGCTGGCAATTGAATATTCTTCTGCAGTGCTTTGGGCATTTTGTTTTTAAGGTTGTTGGGGGAAATATCTGGTCGATAGTTGGAATTATATAAAAAAAAAAGTAATGCTCAGCCTAAGTTGGAATGTAATTGGCCAATCAGGATCAAGTATTAAACGTTGCTGTTCTATGGGTAAGGATGGGGGCTGCCTTGAACGTTTCTTTATCTAACTTTCATATCATTTCATCTAATCCTCCTATAAGGATCCCATTCTGTTATATCATCGGATCAAATATAGAGTGGGATATTCTAATTAAAAAGGGAGAGTTCAAACACAACCGAAGAAACAAGTAGTCTTCATGTGGAACCCTGGCATAGAGGAAGCTGCCAAAATAATACCAGCCTGAGGGTTCACAGCCTGATGGTTCCCAGCAGGGAAGCCGGTCTTTTCCTCAAACACATTTGATTTGTGTGATAGAGAGACTATTTTCAGCCAACACACGGAAATTACCATTGCATAAAGCAATAACAGAACATAGGCTGTGTGGAGAGATATCTCTCTCTCTACGTATGTAAAACATAGCGGATGTCTCCATTAAGACTTCTACTTTATCACTATAACTGGCTAATGCCAGTATGTTGTCAACCAGGGAGCTAGAGACAGTTTTGAATAGAGCCGGTTTCAGCAACGCAACCTTTAACACAGTGGCCTCTAGTCTACCGTGTCCACCGCACAGTCCAACAACACACTGTTTTCCTTCTTCCTTGCAGAAACCATTAACACTCGTGTCCTGTGCTGTCCTATTTCTTTGCAGTCTTGATTTTGCTGCTTCTACAGTTTGAGGTCATCAAATAGTTTAAACCACAGCTGATCTTGTGTGTATGCATTAGAGTGAGAGAGAGACCGACACAGAGAGACAAAGACAGAGAGATATTTGTGTGCACATGTGTAGGCCTCTTGTTTGTAGCACTAGCATGACAAAAAAGATTCCTAACCTTAAAAGGTCAAGCTGACCAACATGACCTGACTGGGTCCTCTTCTCTGTATGGGGTTGGGATGCAATCCCATCTGGAAAGTGTGTATCTGTGTGTTTTCGTGTGTCCTTGTAATACAGATCCCCTGCAGTTTAAACCGAAGGCCCCAATAATCTATGTGCGCCTAATAAAGACAAGCTATAATATGAAGATTTAATAAGATGTTTCAATCTGCATTCAGGATTTCCATGCCCTTTTTTATTTTTTCACTTTATTATCTTCTTTATTAATTCCAACGACAGTTAGTCCATGATTAGTATCATAGTGATGCCATCGACTGGTGGCGTGATAAGGGTCAGCCTAGGTGGCGTGCGGACTTTGGGTTTCATAAAATACATCAACAGCTGTATGAGCGGACCAAGGTTCGGCCCTGATAACAGCGCCTCCAATCGCCTTTGAGTTGCCAATTATTCAGATAAAGACACCGTTGTACTCTTGGGAGCACCACGACACTGACCAGGACTCTTCTGAATAATGCAGACATGTCTGCTGCAACGTTGATGAAATAATAATGCCATTGTAAGCTACTGAAGTGCTAGAAACTGCTGGGCCCTGAAGAAGAAAAAACAACAATGTTTTGCCCTACAGGTGGCCTGTCTAAAGAAACACCACCCGGTCACATGGTGCATGACATGCGTAAGCACCAGACTATTGGACCTCCCAATGCTACACAGAATTGCTTCCAATAAAAGACACGTTATATTCCCATAAAGCGATTTAACGAGACACTACCATAAGCCTTCAAGAGGGAACCCCGGCTTAATGAGTAGGAGGTAAACAACAGCTTTATATGTAGGTCCACCATAAGGTAGCCTGTCCTTCACGACAGAGAAAAACGCAGCATACCATGACGAGAAAAACAAGCTACCGTTCACCAACTTGAGCTCCGGAGGTCGCCGCCGCCACTCACCTCTTCCCTCGCCGAAGGACAGTAGTACACCAGCACCATCGTTGTCACTATATTGACCATCAGTCCAACAATAGTCAGGGTATTCGGCGCTATCCATGTCGGTATTTGTTCCACCAGCCAGTTCCAGTAGACCTGAAACGGAGGCTCCAGCAGGGACCGGCCAGAGGCGCTGTATTTGTGCTCCTCAAGCCGCTTGAGTTGAGCGCCCGACAGCGGCTCCGGCCACAAGAAATGTGGCATCGTTTCGGGGCCTCGTCGCTTCTAAGTTACCCCCGGCGGTACTCCTAAACCCCTCGACCTTTCACTTCTTCAACTTCTCGCGTCCAGCCACGGCACACAAGCTCATTGGGCATTTAGAGTTGGGTAGACATTTCTCAATAGCGGAACTGTAAGATGTCGATCATATCTTTGCCTCAGTGCTGATCGAGTTACGTTTCAACAGGAAGCAGAAGTCCGGAAGGGAGCACCGTGCTGTCGCCGGGAAATTCAAACGTGTCAAATGTGCTTCTTGGTTATCCGTCAAACATGTGAATGTGCTTCTTGATTATACTTCGTCAGACATGTGAATGTGTGACGTTCGTTTATTTGCCATAGAAGTGATTCAAATTAAACAGATTATGATAAGTGTGTTATACGATTTTCTCCTTTTGAATTTCATTATCCGAATAATAATTTGGATTTTAATACTTGAACCTGCTCCCTTTTCGTTTCTTATCTTCACATTATCCTACAATTAAATCATGAGTAGCCTAGATTCCAGCTGGCCAATAACCTTTTTATCCAAACGAATCCAAATATTTTTGTATTAAGTCTATAATGTAAAGCCTATTTATGATTCAAAGTTATTGTTGTTATTTTTTTTTTTACATAAAAAAACGTACGGACAAAAACAGTTGTAATTACAAGAAGACATGGTGCAATATATTTTTATTCTATGAAACGTACTTACATAGACAAGTGCATGCGCATATGATATAGCCAGATTTTTGACCATGAATTGATAAAACACCATGCAGAGAAGGTGGACAATGTGTCTCTTATTCCCATAGATTTATTCCTCAGGCATTGTAGCCTACTATTGTACTGCCTATTCCCAGAACCATAATAAAAATAACCGTTAACATGTATACCTAATAGAAACCTGGTTTAAAGACCATGTCAAATTCTAGGCCTTCGCTTCCTCCAGCAAACATTCACAGCCTTAATATCTCCTCCAAATCTTAGATTTCAAAATTCCATCTTTTAGTTAAATAATTAAATAACGCCAACAATCCATAAATAACACGATGTGATTACAGGATAGGTGAGTGCAATAGTTTCGGACTTTCGTTTTAATACACACTTATTTTTTGTCTATTTATAGATTTGACATACATTGTAGTTCAACGCAAGAACCAAAACACTTACGGCATGCATCTGGTCGGAAACAGGAAATACTGCTGTTCACCACCAGAGGGCGACAAATAAAATGGATCGACATGTCTATGGTGGCTACTAGCTAAAGTTCCATTGCGCACACAGCACGCCACGCAGAAGGCAGAACGCCCACCCACAACCACACCTACCACTCCCGCTTCAACAACCTACGCTCACGCACACACATGGACGGACCCACGCACGCACACACACACACACACACACACACACACACACACACACACACACACACACACACACACACACTCTATTGTCTCGCCATCATTCAGTCAGTAACCACCCCCACCACCACCCAAATTCGTCCAGGGGCAGCTAAATAAATCAATCCCCATCCGGACTCTGGATCCGGACTCTACTTCTCCTGCTCCGCTGCCTTGGCCTCGTTCATGTACTTGTCGATGAGATGGAGGGGGACCCCGCGTTGCATGAGCTCCATAAAGGTGAAGCCTCCTGTAGAGGGCAGAGCACGGATGCACGTGGTGAGGGAGAGGGAGAGATGTAAGGGGGGGTGAGATACGAAGGGAGAGAGAAAGAAAGGGAGGCAGAGAGAGAGAGAGAGAGACCTCTATCCCCTGAGTGGGGTTAAAGGTCATGTTTGTTGGGAAGGAGAAGGGGTTAGATTATCCTACAACAAAGCCATCATATTAAATTAAACAGTAGTATGAAGTCAATATCCGTTGTGTGCATTTATTGGTTAATTTGACCCTTTAGTAAGACGTTACAGGAAGAGTGTAATAGTTCCACTGGCCGCTTAGTGGTGGGTCATATATACAGGCCTCTGAGACCTTTGTCTAAAAGGCTAGAATTACAAGAAATCATAACTCTGAAGCAAGCTGTAGTCCCACGTAGGGCTGCTCGATTATGTGAAAAATCATAATCACGATTATTTTGGTCAATATTGAAATCACGATTATTTTGGTCAATATTGAAATCCCGATTATTCAAACAATTGTTTTTGAGTTTGAAAACATGTTGTATTTATTCAGCATGTCTCTCCCAAAAAATACTTTGTAACAGAGAACTTAACTGAGAATTTACGCCTTAAAAAAATACACAAAATGGTCAAACAGAAAATGTTCCAATCTAAAATAATATACAGATATGTATCCAGCTGTTCTGCCCTTTCTATAAAAAATTAAATTAAAAAAATAATGAAAATAATCGAAAACCTCGATTTTGTGATAGTTTGACTCTGAAAATCGAAATCGCCAATTAATCGGCAAACCCTAGTCCCACGTCAGAAAGTTTCATGCAGAGTAGAACTTACCTTCCCTCAGCGGCACAGATCACGTAAGATAAATTAAGATTACGGTAGATAAGATAAAATATTACTTTATTAATCCCGGGGCACATGAGTGATCACATGACTAAAGCCTTTAGAAATAACCCTCTAGAATATGCACATTGTATTTACTTTAGTCATGCTCAAGTCTGGTTGTTAAGGGGGCAATATCGAAGATCTCCAAAGATTTTTGTGGAAATAAATGTTTTCCAAGTCACTATCTTTCACCAAATGACCAATTCACCATAGTGAATGAACCCATGTCCCACTTATGAAAGCCCTTGCATTAGCAGTATGATGAATGTTACGACCTGTGTGGTGGTGACCTCATTCCCAGAATGCATTGAAATCACACCGGCTGCAAAGTAAGTGAGGTGTTTTCCATCACCAAACAGCTGGCTGCTGCACCAGAGAGAGTATGGCAGAGCTACCACAACAGATTAGCTCTTCAACTCTTTTAGATCTTTAAGATTGCCGCTTTAATGAGAATCATTGGAACCAATCTTGCCTACTCATATACTATAACTATAACAGCATACACAGCACAGATACACATATAGAACTGTCATGCAAACATGCATTTCTATTTTGTCTGTGGTAAAAAGATAAAAAGTCTGATTACTGATAAACGCATGGTTATAGGCCATTGAAAATGCATAATGAATAACATAAGCTTCATATGCCATAACCATATGAAAGCTTACCTTTGAATGAGAACATACATTCACAATTCCTGAGTTTGGACTGGGGGAGAAAGAAGAGAAGAGGGGTTAACATTGTTTACATGAAGGAGTTATATGCACACACGCATCTGGACACAAGTGTGTGTGTGTGTGTGTGTGTGTGTGTGTGTGTGTGTGTGTGTGTGTGTGTGTGTGTGTGTGTGTGTGTGTGTGTGTGTGTGTGTGTGTGTGTGTGTGTGTGTGTGTGTGTGTGTGTGTGTGTTCGTAATTGTGTTTGTGTGTATGTGTTCGTAAACCACAAGCAGAGGGCTGCCTTGTGACTATTGATTATCTTATGTGAGAGTTTAGCAACAAGGACACATTGCCTCTAAACCCTGCTAACACAAAAGAAGCAATTTATATCTGAAGGAACAGACCAGGCCCATTTCATGTCTGGTGTAGAGGTAATGCATCAATGAACAAGATGAAGGGATCGATCTGGATAGTTGTGTGAGGGGTGAATTTAGAACTGATATTGCTAGGGGATTCAGTGATGGATATGGGAGGATATTATAATGTGAACTTCACACAAGTATGGGTATTATTGTGATTCCTGTGTCGTCGTTTTAGGAGTTTAGATACTTACATGTCAAGGGGTACAGGGAGTGGACTTTGGTGTGTCCTGTCACACGCACACACCAAGCTCTAGGCAACATTGTCTGACAGAGACTGGTTTCCCAAAGCCTAAAATATCTTGTTTTCTGAACACAAACCATTTTCTTAGTGTAATGAAAAGGTCTGACCAATTGAAGCACGTTTAAATATATAACCAATGAGCCAATCACATGAAGGCCGAACCCAGACATCTGATTGGCTGTGCCACAGAGCACCCATGAGGGGAATTAGACACTCCCATCTCTAGCCACATATAGAACATCTTTAAAAGCACCAGTGAAATCACAGAAAATGACAGAATATACTTTATTATTTTCTTATTTTTTAAACGTTAAAGGCATGTTTGCCATGAAACGTTCCCACGTTTTTGGGGTTTTATACTAGGAAGCAACTTTAAAGAAAAACGTGTGTGTGTGTGCAATCTTTTCCTGAGACAACAAAAGACATTCAAGCTTTAGGAAACCCGTCCCCGAGACGCCTAGGAAGGTGTCCCTCATGAGGTCCACACTCACCTTTGACCTCCAGCCTGCACTCCACCTGGTCCTCCCCCAGGTCATTGACCGCCTTACAGGCGTACAGACCGCCGTCGTAGGGGTTGGGCTTCCTGACTTCCAGGGTGCACACCCCCTGGTTGCTGAACATGCGGTAGCGCGGGTCGTCGATGATGGCGATCTTGTTCTTCATCCAGATCACTTTGGGCTGCAGTTTAGGTGAGCAAAAAAGTTGGTGGAGAAAAAGGATGAAATCGAACAAATTGGACCAATGCTTTATTAGCCTGCATCAAGGAGCATGTCAATTAGATGACAGCATTGTCTTTCCCTTGGCTCTAACGGGAGTACATACAATTTATTTATTCGTTGTAACTTGTACATAGATGTCGTGGCATAATGAATCCTAATATTAATATCACAATTTATATAACCTACTTTATTTTAATACTTGTACATTTAAAGCGGTTTAATGCTATAAACCTAGAAGTTACTCCCTAAATGCTGGCTATGTTCTTCCCAAGATCCTGCTCCATGAAGCTCCATCAAACTTCACACAAAACACATGTCCTCAACCGTCTCATCGTGACCAACCCTTGGATTGGCGCGGACGCTGCAGTTGAGGGTGGCGTTGTAGCCGGCCACGGCGAAGGTGTTGATCAGAGGTTGTGTGAAGCGGGGGGGCTCCTTGAAGTCGTGGTCGATGTACTCAGGGGTCCTGAGCTGCAGACCTGCGGAGGGAAGGGTAGAGGAACGGGGTTGTACATGATACGCGCGCTGAGCTGTATCATGAAGGGATTCCCCTAAGTGGTGAGGGATAGACAACATGGTTGTTTAATTCATTTTAATTCAAGACAAAGACGAAAGAATCGTGGAAGGAGATGGCAGCCATATTCTGTGTTTTGGTTTTTGCTGTTACGTACTAATGTAGAGAACTGTTCATGAAGGAGTTATATGCAAACACGCATATGGACACAAATGTGTGTGTACGTGTGTGTATGCGTTTGTAATTGTGTTTGTTTGTATGTGTTCGTAAACCACAAGCAAAGGGCTGCCTTGTGGCTGAACAGAACAAAATCCCTGCTTATGTTTTATGTTGAATAATATCACTGACAGTCTCCTTGACGTACCCTTCAACGAAAAATCAAACACAATTCATGCAACTCTTGGAGAGATGTCCATACTAAAATGACAGGAGAAGTTTGGGAGGGTAAAAGGTTAAGTGAGAATAGGTCCACGGTTAAGGTAAAACAGCTGTGAAATCCAAGGGACTGGAAGGAAGGAGAGGGAAAGAAGTTCAATCATTCATTGAAATCAAACGCTGTCTAATCCAGTGGTTCTCAATCTCTTGGTGTTGACCCCTCATGGGGTCGCCTTATATGCGTGTGGGGTCACAGGGGAATTGTGCGCATAAGCTTCAAATATTTGATGGTGCACGTATTTTTAAATTGATCGATTATTAATTATCGGAAGATAGTGACAGGGTTAAAGCAATGTGTGCAAACTCGGATTTAAGAAAAGTTGGGGTTGCAACTTCAATTTTCTGAGCCTTAAAGGCACCCAGTGCAACTTTCGAGGCTTAAAAATAAACATTAAATTTCTAGTCTTTTTTACACGAAGTAAGTTTCAATAACTCCATACCATTACATACCGACATTTAAGCAGCAAAGATGAGACGTCGTTGTGTGGTGAGAACTGATACAAAATCGATAACAACAACAATGCTGCCATTTTCTTTATTTTTTGTAACCTACAATAAATAAAGCAGGCTTCCAGTCAATGGAAAAATGGCTTCTCCCCACCGGCGATTGTTGTTGTTTACGATTTTCTATCAGTTCTCACCACACAACGACGTCTCATCTTTGCTCCTTGAATGTCGATATGTAATGGTATGGAGTTATTGAAACTTACTACGTGTAAAAAAGACTAGAAATTGAATGTTTATTTTTCATTGAATGTTTACATAAAGTTGCACTGGGTGCCTTTAAAATAAAAGGGGTCTCAGTCCTAAAAGAGGTTGGGAACCACTGGTCTAAACGATCAAGTCCTGCGTGTTTACACTCTCGCAGTACCTTCTTTGACGATGAGAGCGCAGTCCTTGGTCTGCGTGGCGCATTCACTGAGACCGCACATGTTCTCGGCGTAGATCCTGAAGAAGTACTCGTTGCCGATCACCAGATCCGAGATGGTGATGCACGTGCGGTGGTAGTGCTCAACGCACGTGTACCACTCCTGTCGAGCACATGGAACGCGTCGCGTTAGAAGGACAAAGAAGAAGGAAGAGTTGCATGTATTTATTGCGTTTGCAATGAGGGAAGCCAAACCACCCATACCATGGTCTTCTTGTCTGCCTTCTGGATGGTGTAGCCGGATATGGGGGAGTTTCCGATGTCTTTGGGGGGGCTCCAGTCCAGGGCCACGTTTTCTCCCCACACCTCTTCGATGTTCACTGCCTGGGGCGGCCCGGGCAAGTCTAAGAGATGAAGAGATGAGGATGGAATTGGGCTTTAAACACTCTTGAGCCATTGAAACCACTATATCCCAATCAAGTTAATGCAAGACCACAGCATTTAAAAGGGGCTGGTTTATTATAGTGCGGTTGTGACTGACCACAGAAACTAAATCTCTTTTCCTATAAATACATTTTAGATTTTTAGTGGTGGGCTGTGTGAGTGACAGGAAAGTGGGTTGAAAGAATGGGGGAATGACGTGTAGCATAAGTGAGTAATATTGAGTGTTTGTTTGCATACGTGGGCTGAGCCAACCTTGATTTTGTCTCCTTACCAACAATCTGGATGTCAAGAATGGCCGTGTCGGTGTGGTTCTCCACCTGCACCGTCAGCTCGTACTTCCCAGAGTGACTGCGCTCGGCTTTGCGGATGAAAATGATGCTGTCGCATTCCGTGTTGCGGATGCTGACGTGGGTAGGGTCGATGGGCTGGCCCTCCTTCAGCCAGGAGACCTTGGGCCTGGGTTTACCCTGGAAAGAGGACACGTTCAATACAGACCATGAGAACGGCTGAAAGGTGAGTGAAAACCCCTAGGGTGGTGGAGTCAGGAGTGTGTCCGCCGTACCAGAAAGGGAACCACAAGGTTTACGGCTTCCCCGACTCTCCGGGTGTACGTCTGCTTCAAGTGCCGGGGGATTCTGATCTTGGGAGGCTCTGGATGTGTGCGTTGACACAATAAAACGGCTTGTTGATGTATGCATTTTTAGACAGGAAATTGTCCTGACATGATTGTATATTTGTCATTTCTATTAGAGTCTGTTTAATTGTGTATTATATAGAGTTAAGTATATACGCCTCAAACGAATGTATATAAGTATATAAGCTCTCTGAGAATGTTCTGCTGCATGCTGTCTAAAAGATCTCGCACCCTTCTCCCCAACCAACATCAACCTCTGGCCAGTGTGACAGACACTGGCCAGAGGTGGTTGTTGTTGTTGTTGTCCGTTGTCGGATTCGTTCTTTTGTTGGTGAAAAGGTTGAATCGGTGTTAGCTAACTTCGGCCATCATTCTATCGCATCCTTTCATCAGTCTATTGCATCTGTTTGAGAGCTTGCATACTGAAAATAATAATATAATAAATATAATGCACAATTATGTATGCATATATGTGGGTCTTACCGATGACTTCTTTGACCAGGATTGAGTGCTGGATGGTGCGTGGAGTGCTGCACCCCGCTGCGTTGACGGCCTTCACCCGGACTAAGATCTTGACGTTGGTGGGAAGCCCTGTGAGGGTGTACTTGGTTTTCTCCGTCAGTTCCTTGTTGGCCGGTATCCACTCATCAGCTGCGGAGCCAACAGAACATCACTGCCTGGGCATGGCGCCCCATGGTGACTCATTGACACATTTATCCAAATAATAATATCATACTATCACTTGACTTTATTTCTAGCTCTCCACAATTAAAATGTGTAATGTTGGTTAGCATTTGTATCACCTCTGCAGACCTGATACTGTAACCTTGTTAATTGCCAGACCTATTTATTTTGTAGATAGTTTCGGTTTCTTTGCCTTCATTATACATATATATTCCAAATAGTGTATGGCAAATGAACCTGGCCTCTCCACCCATATCTAGCTCCAGCCATGGCCGATCCATAGCAGGCTCCATGATGGTCACTCGGACTCACTCCCCTAACCTTCTGCTTTAATATCAGACCTAAAATGCTTAGATGTTACCTTATAGGAATCATGTACACACATTGCTTCTCTGATGATGCTCCATTAAACCAGACACTTTGCCGCTATGAAGAGTCTGACAAAGAAACAAATCATCGTCGTCCCCATTTGTGTTTGGGCGGGAGGTGCGCCGTGTCCATGCCTTACTTCCTTCCACGCAGTACTCCACCAGGTAGCCATCAAGGCCTGCGGCGCCGATGGTGTCGGGCGGGCGCCACTTCATGGTCACTGTGTCGTCTGTGACGTCATCCACCACCAACATGGTAGGCTCACTGGTCACGGCTGCATGGAACCATTGGCGACGCGGCATAAAGCAAAACACACTCTGTGTTAGAATGAGTCATCTTTAATGTAGTGGACATTTTAGGGGGGGGTCACCATTTAGTAGACACTGAAATGTGATATATTGTGCACTGCTTCATAGCTACAGTATAATGCACTGTAAAACCCCTCCAAAAAAACGATTGATTCATTGTCATCAGATTCAGCCAATTTACTTGGTCCGGCACTTAAGGTTCTTCATGCAACATAGCTGTCACGGATGACCATCTAACACGGCCCTGCTTGTTTCTGGCGCAAACTTAGTGTCTGAATTCCCCTACACGCATTCCCTAAATAGTATTCACTATAGAGGGAATAGGACACAACGGAACAAGTGAGCCAAAGCGAAACACAGCCAGCGAGTCAAAACCATTGTTGCTTGTTTGCGGTCACTATCCCTCCACCCCAGTGGGGAGATAAAAGAGACCGGGATTAAGATCTCAAACTGTTGCCCAAAATGCGATGCCATTATGGGTGAGCGGGGGCGCCTGTCTCAACGGCTGGTATGTCTTCTGAGCGTTCATCAGATCTCATTAGAGCCCAGTGCTGCTGGCTATTCTTAAAGAGTGATTCATACTTTACTCCCATTGAACCCTATCGCGGGCCGACCTCCTAAACCCCTAATCCACAGATGATTTGGCAGCCATTATAAAGACATATTTAATATCCTCTAAATCTCTGGCGTGTCCAGTGGAGGTCATGGTCGGAGTGCCTGGTGTGGTCGGGTACGGGGGGCAGCAGCTGCACTACGGGCTGGGTGTAGGGGAGTATGGGGGGGGTTGGTTGTCGTTGGCGGGTGCTGGTGCTGTCGGGGGACGGGGGACGGGGGACGGGGGGCGGCGTTGTTACCAAGGGTAGATCAAACGGACAGGCACTCAGACCCCCTCCATAAACACCAACCAGGGGTCTGAACACTTTTATCACTCGGCCCCTGTTGTTATGAACCAACTGCTGGATAAACAGTAGGTAGCCTGACGCAAGGAGTGGTGTGTGTCGGTGTACGTTGGCGCGTAACCTCTGCGGCACTAAGAGGGGTGCCAAGCAGATACTGCCAAGCGGTAATTCAAGGAAGACTTAGTGGAACTCACCGAGGGGGACAAAGGCTTTGGAGGGCTCGCTGGCCTTGGACACGCCGATGGCATTGACGGCGAAGACCCGCACCTCGTACGGAACGCCTTCGATCATCTTCTTGGGCTCGAATGTCGTCTCCTTGATCAGGTCAAAGTTCAGCCGCATCCACCGGGAGCTCTGTTTCTTTTTCCTTTCCACGAAGTACCCTTTAAAGAAGACCCAAACAAAGCAGACCCATGAAGGACCTCAGATACATGGAAACTGTGTAAGCTGTCATTCAAGCTGCATTCTTATGTAATGTTTACCTAAAATCGGCGAGCTGCCATCGTAGATTGGCGGGTCCCAGGTCATTGAGCACCAATCGCCGCCCACCACAGGAACCAGAGGTGCTTCTGGAGGGTCTGGGATGTCTGACGAGTCAACCATAGAGAGGGTTAACAAGAAGCATTGAGCTTACATTTACATTTACATTAACATTTAGGGCATTTAGCAGACGCTTTTATCTAAAGTGACTTAAAACGGTTAACACAGACATTGACACACTGACGGCGGAGTCAACCATGCAAGGCGACAACCAGCTCGTCAGGAGCAGTTAGGGTTAGAGCTAACTGAAACTTCATGTAAACTAATGGTTCACCTTCCTTGGGGTTTTCACTGACCTACAACCTTGACTTTGACACTGCCGGTGTCCTCTCCCGCCTCGTTCTGCAGGACGATCTTGTAGTTCCCAGAGTCTTCCCGCTCAGTCACCTCGATGGTGAGGCTGGTGTGGTCGCCGTACGTTTCGGCATGCACACGGTGGCCAGACTCCAGAATGACCTGATTGCCGAAGCCAGAGACGGAGGATAACATGTGTAAGCATTGAAATAAGACCTTACGATGCCATTAGGCTGTAGAGAGAGGGGTAGAGTAAGAGGGAAGAAGGGCGACTGACTCTCTCTCCCTTCATCCACACCACCCTGGGTGCCGGTTCTCCGCTGATGGGGATCTCCAGACGCAGCTTGTTGCCCGCCACGATGGTCACCGTGTTGTCGGGGAAATTCAACGTTTCCAAGTGCACTCGAGGGGGATCTGTGATCAAAGTCCACGGAGGTCAGTTCAACCTTTTTATCAAGCATGTTGAAAAAAAAAAATGGTGAGAACCGTATGCAGAAAGTCCTCTTTTACCGATGATGTGGACTTTGGCCGACAGGCTCTGCGAGTACCCCTCGAGGACAAAGGTGTAGTCCCCGGAGTCGTGCAGGGAGGTCGCCTCAACCTCCAGGCGGTGGTTCCTGTGGAACCAGCAGAGCCTCAGTTGCTGACGTTTGCCTTAGCTAGAGCGCTGTCATTGGATTAATAGTAACCATGATCGACCCCCACACCCTTGACACCTGTTCACACTGGTGCAGTGCAAAATCTGTCGGGTCCATTTGCATTACACTGCCATCATGGACAATGTGGACTTACTTTGCCTGTCTCCGTCTATACTGATGCATGGAACAGACCCCTAATTTGATTTTATGAGCTACACCTGTGTACTCAACTATGGCCATGGCAAGTGCTTGAATAGGGTACATAAGAATAAACATAAATGTGCATAGATTTTTATAAAAAAATAAAGCTTTTTGAGTTTAAATTTAATTTTGAAAGAGAGAGGGAGAGACCGAGCTAAAGAGAGAGAGACAGAGAGAGATCGAGAGAGATCGAGAGAGAGAGATCGAGAGAGAGAGAGAGAGAGAGAGAGAGAGAGAGAGAGAGAGAGAGAGAGAGAGAGAGAGAGAGAGAGAGAGAGAGAGAGAGAGAGAGAGAGAGAGAGAGAGAGAGAGAGAGAGAGAGAGAGAGAGAGAGAGAGAGAGAGAGAGAGAGAGAGAGAGAGAGAGAGTAAGAGAGTACTTGGCCCTGTGCAGGATGTTGATGCGGTCGTTGGCCTGGATCAGCTGTCCGTTGCGGTACCAACGTCCCGGGACGTTGCCGGGAAAGATCTCACAGTGCATCTTCAGGGGCTCGCCCAGCTTCACGGTAATGTCCTGTAGATCCTGGAAGATCTTCAAGGGTTTCACTGGAACCCAAAGACATCCAGCATTTGCTTCATAGTCAAGGGGCAAAGGAAACAAGGAAAGACAGAGAATGAACGCTTGAGGCATAGAGCACTACGTACGGTCGACCTGGACACGAGCTTCAGACGTGCCCCCTGTGGCCATGATGGAGTACACGCCAGTGTCGTCCTTTGAGGCGTCGTCGATGACCAGAGTGTGCTTGGTGCCCTCCACCTTCACGCGGTATCTTGAACGCACCCCGGTCGGAACCTCCACGCCGTTTTTCATCCTGAGAGGTTACGGGGATAACGGCGATCCATTCGTCAACAAGGCAAACTGTGGTTGGTGCAAATTGACTCCACAACATTCAAACTATGAGTTCACTTCAAGGTCTATAAAACATGTTCACCTAGCGGCTATATTGGTTAGTAGGATGGCCTAACCTTCTTGAATCTTTGGGGAAACCATAACAACTCTTATTTTTTGGTTATGCTTTCCATTTCACCACACAGTTAGCACTTAGAATGCATTTCTGTTTTGTTGTAACGGTTTCCCCCAAAGATTCTGGAAGGTTTATTCACCCAAAAATGGATAAAGTGGTTAAAGCCTCTTGACGTCATAGATACCATTTCACTTGGGCGCCTTCCTCCGACACCTCACACTCCAGCTCAATCCTCTCGTTCACTGTAGTTTTCACGGCTTCAATGGTTTTCACAATCTTCACCGGTAACTCTGGGAGATGAAGGGGAGATAACCAGCTAACACGGTTAAAATTTGGGATATTCTATATTCTGTAACATCGTGGTGAAAAACTCAAAAAAAGCTAAAATCCAAACAACAGTCACAGCAGCACATTAAGACAGACACCAGGTCGAGGTAACAGAAGCATGTGAACTGATCGTACCTTTAACGAAAAGTTCAGTCGTGCACTTCTCGTCGCCGGCGGCGACTGAGTAGGCGGCATCGTCCAGCATGGAGCAGTTGTTTATGACCATGATCCTCTGAGTTCCTTTGTGCTCAAAGATATACCTAGACAGGGGTCCGAATCGTTACTCTGTGGTCACCTTAAGGGGAGATCACCGTCACGCTGGGCCATTCTCTAAGAGTACTGCTTTATAGTAGTTTGGCCGAAAAAATGCAACATGAACCCCAGTTACGCGAAAATGTTGGACCATCGAGGTCATTTATCCAAATTGGACAAATGCCGCAAAGCACAGACCACTGAGTTCAAGGGTCCAACTTCTGTGGAATTTCTTTAGGGAATGCAAATTAAACAGTACTTTCATATATTAGAAAATAGCCAAGCACAATGTAAACATATAGTTTGTTGTTTTGGAGATAATAAATGTGTTATTACAGTGATATTTTTTATTATTATTATTATGAATAAGAAATCTATATTAAAATGGTTTAAAAGAGAGCATGATTTCACACATATTCCAAGTTGCCATCATGGTGCTTTTTCACAATGGTAATAACCATAACAACAACAACAACTGGTTGCTTGGTTATTCTAGCATTTGTGCTGAAGAAGAACCAAGATGGCAGGCTTGACCTTTGATTGAACCTCACATCGCATGTACTTTGAATTCCGGTGTCAGACTTAGACAAGGGGGGTTGGGGTCACGCCAGGAGTCTATGCGATGATGCGACGAGGAAAATCAACTGAATGAATGGACTTACTTCCTTTGACTAAAGGTTGACGGCGGAGCCAGAATAGGGCCGGTGGACAGGAAGTGTGCAGGAAGTGAATATGGCAGACAGGTGGAAGAAGCGCCATGGCATAGCATGACATCACAGACAGACAGACAGACAGACACATTACAGAGACATCATGCCTGAATGGATATGAAGCCCCCATAAATGATTCAACCAAGAACCCGAGAGAGAGACAGAGAGACAGAGAGACAGAGAGAGACAGAGAGAGACAGAGAGAGACAGAGAGAGACAGAGAGAGACAGAGAGACAGAGAGAGACAGAGAGAGACAGAGAAAGCGACGTTGTACACTGGAAGTTTCAACATCATGAAACCTGAAAGCAGTGTGCAGCACTGCCAATGGGTGATGTGTTGGATGTGTGAGAGAGATGGAGAGAAGGAGAGAGAGAGAAGGAGAGATATAGTGACAGAGAGAGAGAGCGTTTTCTACTACTTGACTCGGCATTGGATATCAGTGCAGTGATCTAGACTGTGTGTTTGAGTGTCACCGAGTGAGGAAGTTTAGCAAATAAATGGGTGACAGAATGAATTACTAATTAATGAATGCAATTGGTGAAACAATCAAGTGAATGTATTTGCACTAGAAGCATAATACATACATATGAAAAATTGTTTCAGTCATTTTTGAGATGTGTGATGAACTCAGAAAACTGGGACGAAACGGCAAATGAAATACATTTTACCCAAGTTGTTGTAAAATGCTTCGAATTTGCACACAAACATAAAATAAACATACATTGACTACTTCGCTAAAAGCTTGATTTGATACGTACTTTGGAGTGGATCTGATCTCCTGCCCGTTCTTGTACCATTTCAATTCAACCGTGGGGTCGGCCAGGTCCACCATAAAGCGGATCTTTCCTCCTTTATCCACCTGATAGGCAGCATCTAGCTTCTTGGCAAATGCTTCAGAAATCGAAAAGAAAGAGAAAACAATTTCTTTACCAATTCTGGGGTTATCAGCATTTTCTGCATCTTTTTTCGAGCGGTCTGATAGGCTAAGCAATCCGTATTCTTTTTGAGCAATCTGATTTGCAAAATATATATTTTTTTAGACCAACCAGGCCAGAACCCAAAATCGACACTGGCCCATAGTTTAAGAAACACTGAAGCAACTGAAGAACGTCTCATGGAATAAGGTTGCTTTCACACCTGTGGTCACTCTACGTTTTTTTTAATCATTCAGTGCCCAATGGTGGAAATGGGTTTATTTGAATTTGCAAGAAAACCAAAGAAAAAAACGTCAACGTGAAACATGAAACGTACCCTCGCTCTTCTTCTCCACCTTCTTGGTCTTCTTCAGCCTCTTGAGCAGACCCCTCAGGTCTGTGATGCCGTAGGTGAAGGCGATCTTCTCGTACTCGTCTGGCCGGGCGTTCTTCAGGATCTCCCAAACATCGACCTCTGGAACGTCCTCCTGCTTGTGCTCCCTGGCCAGGTGCCAGATACAGAGGTAAGGGAGGGTGGTGGTATTTGTCAAGAAAGGCACCTGATGGGTGTTTTACACCTAGCGGCCATCTTGGTTCCATCATGGCTCTAATTGCTCCAAATGCGAGCCAGCATTTAGAGCCAAGATTGAACCAAGATGGCCACCAGGGGAATAAGACCTATTGGTGTGTCTTTGTGACGTGTCCTGAAGAACTGGTAAAAAGAGGGATCTTGGGTTGGATCTTGGGTTGGATGGCTTGAAGCGGCATAGGAATTAGCGGTGGGATACTCTAATTCCCCACCTAACCCTAACCCTAACTCTGATCAACTTCCAAAATACAACAAAATCAAATGGTTCGTTTATATCCTTGAATGACACTTGCTAGTCAACGCTAGCCACTTCTAACTTACGAACTTACGTTCGTTCTAACAACGAACACATTAAAACGAAAATTCTTATTCTTATTTACGAGACTCATACTATAAGGCCTAGAAATTATTAAAATAATAAAATTAATCTGAAATGAGTAGGGTAGGGTCTTTACGTCAATTTTTTGCATTTCTTTTTCGCAAATTGAACCGCCCAACTCTTTGATGAGTTCCTCAGGACATGTCTCTGAAAGAGATGGGCACTTGGACCGCCTGCATTAACTCCAGCGTTAACAAGGAAGATCAAGGCATCACGACAAACACAACATGGCGGGGAAACAGATGCTGTTTGAAGCCCTTCAAGACATTTGCTGTGAGAACGGGTTGTTTATGTGTGTTGCTGTACCTTTTCTCCCTGTGTCTGTTAAATCCCCAGTTGGATGGAATAATCTCTTTGATGTTCGCTGTTTACATAAATGCTCACACCGCTATTAATCATCAAGATTTTAGACATGATTATTGATTATTAAGTTTTGTAGAATGTTGGTGTATTTTAGTGTCTCTCTGTTGTTCACATTTCTAGTCTAGGGACAAGCCAGGGCCTCTCATACTGATACAAGGAGTTATCCCCAACATTCTGCCATTGTTATGTCTCAACAAGGTTGAACCGACCTGGTCCTCCGGGACATAGCCAGGGCCAGATGCCTTATCAGTGCTGAGAGTCTGTTTTCGTGTTATTCATGTATCCCCTTTTTGTATAATACTCGCCCCAACCCTTTGGTTCGACGAGAGGAGGGTTCGACAGCCAAGGAACAAGTCATCGACCACCGGGTCCACTATAGATTATTCAACCTAAGTCTGTATCTCGCTGTATTACATCCTGGAATAAACCATCTATTCAACCCTCTAATCCAACCTGTCAAGCTGCTTTGATTTCGACTTCAAGAATTACTACTACGACTGAAAATACACAACGCAGAGTCTGTCCGAACAGTTTAGAAATAAGCTGAAATCTAACAGTTTGATGTATGTATGTGTACATGAATGGACAGAGAAAAGCACTGACAAGATAAATTCTGAATCTTATTATTGTACAATAATGGACCAGGGCTTTGATTATGAAATCTTGTTACTGTGAGAGGGGTAAAAAAATTGATTATTGCTGTTATATCTTTTGTTTATCTGAGAATGTGGTGCAGGTCAAAGGATAAGATGTGAGATAACAGTTTGATAACAGACACGGGTCATGAGTGAAGGTACGCTGATATATTCCCATCACTTCCCATCTGAAATCCCATCCCTTCGTGTGTTGGTGTGTTTATCTCTGTGGGTGTTTGTGGGTTTGTGTGTCTCAGCCATCACTTCAGGGAAGCTCTTATATTGTTAGATGATGGATGAAAGTTGTCCATGGAAAAGGTTAGATCTATGAGATCCGGGTTAATACACGTTACCCTGAAAAGTATTAAGTTGCTCTGAATATTAGTCTGGCTGAATAGATACCATTCAGTCTTTCCTTTCATCGGTTGACATTTGCTTCCTAAAATGTCTGAAAGGGCATTCCGGTGTTGAAAAGCGTAAAAAAAATTAACAGTACCATCTCTCATCTTTTTTTACATTTAATAACCGTCCAGTTTATTTTTCAGGCCTTCCACGCAAAGAGCCAAAATAAACATTGTCGTACTTGTATTATATTTCTGAGGCGAAATAGAATGACAATGTAGTCGTAACATCATTTCACAGCATCATCCTTGCCCGCCTGCGCAGCGTTAATGAGCCACAATGGCTGCCCCGCCCCTCTTTGCCTCAACCAATCGGTGACAGCCGTTTGACGTCATTAACGCGGGGCACGACGGAGCTTCCAAGGAATGCTGCTTTGGGAATGAGGTGTTTCCGTACTACGGTAGGCCAACACTCGTCCAGTTCTGTAGAGCTACGTTTCATGCTCGGATTCTACGAGAATTTGTTTTTACTTACCCACTGTAAGCTCTAATGGTTTAATTATCTATTCTCTCGACTAACCTTTGTTGTCTGAATAAGTGGAGGGGGGGAGGGAGAAGAAGACACAAGCCCAAAATAAATGGGTCATTCTATTTTACTTTACTGCCAGTAAGGTCTAGATGAGCTGATCAAAGAACAAAAACTAACGAAATAAAAAAATACAGCTTGGACTCAGAATTTAACAGCCAAATAAAGACTGAATACAGCCTTAATGGGGTTATCTTTTTAAGATTTGAGATGCCTTTTATCTCATAATGTGTTGCTTATACGTAAGGCATTGAAGAAACCACTTAACGGCACAAATGGTGGAACATGACAAAGGAAAACAGTTAAAAGAAAATTACTATTACAAAAATAAAAGCGAGAAGAAAGAAGCATATTGCAGAGAATGGCTTGGGGAGGACAAAAAGGAAGAAATACTGCAAAAAGGGGTGCACTGAAGGGTGGGATATTATTCTCACCTATGTTTAAGGAGACCACTAAAATCAAGCTCCCCTGCATCCTCTTGTCCTTCACTGCTGTTGTTAACGAGAAGAGATTAATGAAGAGGCAATCAGTCACGATAAACAGTCACAGGCAAATTGTCTAAAGAACAATGCTGTCCGGCACAACGCAAAGCAAAAGCTCTGGGCTCAATCGGTGTTATGACACGTGATTGGCACCTTTACACTCAAACCATTTTAGGTCTTTTCTTTCCCCCAAGTCAGGCCAAAATGATTTTTGTGTAACGGACTTCCAGAGCTTTTTTTTATACAGTGTTCATCCTGCAATGTCCCTGCACCCTGCAATGTGCACAAACATTGAGTTAGATGACCCAACGGTAGCGCTTTGCGGTGCCTGTTCAGACACATTGTTGGAGGGAAAAGGGGGGGGGGGTTAAAGTGTTGGCCAACTTGGTTGATATTGTGATTACCTTTAGAAAAAAGGTTAATGACATTTTTACAACCATATATTCACACAGATACACTAATGAAAACATTATTGGACGGTGTGCTATTTGAAAGTGATTGGACAAATGATGCTGCCCCCTTTTGGAAAGGGGTGTTCTTCATTCATCTGTACAGTTCAATGGACATCCAGTAGTATTAGGAAACAGTCAGACATCATTATCTGAATGCTGTCATCCCAGTCTACCAGCTGAATGGAACTCAGCTAAAGACCTAGGATACAGTGTATACATACAATCATCTGCCCTGTGTTGGAACTGTGTGGTTCTGCTCTCGTTACCTTCTCTTGAAAGCGGAACGAATGTCAATACTCTGTGAGCCTGCTTCGGGTTCTGTAAAACAATCATAGAAAATAAAGTGTGCATTGTGCATTTCATAGACTCTAGAAAAATCCATCTTGCCTTTCAATCACAGGTGCTTGAATGCAACACAGAGGTGGGGAGGGAGTGCTTTTTAGTGTGGTTTATTTTAAAAAGTTTCCCTTTACAACTCTGAAATCATAACTACCACTACTTTAAACTCTACACATTAGACAAAACAATCACCGGGTCAAGGATGACCCTACCTTTTACTTCCAGGTCGAAGGAGCAGCTGTCAAACTTGTCCTTGTAGTTGACCTCACATCTGTAGTTCCCTCCGTAGTTCTCCTTGGCCTTGATGATGTGCATCTCAAAGGTGTGAATCTAGAGGAGAGGAGGAGGGACAGATGGTGACAAGCAAACATCAGAAATAGTGACTGTGGCATGTTAAGATAGGAATTATTCATGCCGGACAAGAATTTCAGGAGTTTCAGCTCAGTCAAAAAACATCATTGCGTTCATTTGAGGTTGGTGGAGGCGGTTTCTACCAGGGGTAACTTAAAGGAATAGTTTACCCTAAATTTAAACGGGAACAGTCTAACTTGGCTTATTTCTAATATAAGAGAGTACTGCTTCAGATCCTTGTTGAACATTTTTTGCAGTCTGCCCCATCAACTATGTTTGTGTGAAGAATGTGCGGGAAAGCTGGACCATTGTCGTCAATCGGCCAGGATCACAACATGTGAATGAAGCAGTTCTCTCTTGCCTAAGAGAGATGCCAGAGTAATGGTTCCCCTTTGATCGGCTGTTAAGATATGATTTATTTATGCCGGACAAGAAATGCTGGAATTTCAGGTCAGTCGAACCTCCTCCTCTCCTCATTGCATTCTTTGGTCTTATCATCTTCCCTCACCGCACTACACAATACCAGTAGACTGGAATCATATCCATTGACTTCGGTAGATAATGCTCCAACTGTCCAACTTACCACCTACGGCCACTGTGAGCGTGTGTGGGTCCCATTGAGACCGTGTACCTTGGTTAGCCGGTCGAAGGTCTCCTTGAGCTGCAGGTGCTTCCCAGTCTTGCTGGCCAGGTCCATCCATTTGCCTTTGAACCACTTCACAGTGGGTTTACGCAGAAGGTCTTTGGCCTCCACCTTGGCGATGAAGTGAATGTCAGCGCCTTGGATGTCCAGAGAAACAAACGTGTGTTCATGACAGAGGCACAAACAGAACTTCTGTTCGTCTTCACGCTTCACTGTCTGCCTGGTGGCCAACGGTTCACTCCCTTGAGTCAGATCATCGAGGTGTGTCCTTCTGAGCCCCTGCTCAGAAGGACCTTGCAAATCTAAATGAACTCGCCACTGAGATCCTAACCGCAAACCAAGGAACTAAATGCTAACCTCTTCGTAACCTGCTAAAGGCCATGAGAGAAACGACATGCTGGTCTCGACCATGACCCACCTATATGCTGTAAGGTATCTGCAGGTTTCAGCAAGTCAAATTTAAGACTTTTTAATAACACCTTGAATGAAATTTAAGACCTAAAACACGCGATGGTGGGGGTTGGCAACAGACGCAAGCCAACTTCGGAAACTGAAGTCTTCCAGCCAACTTTCCATTGTCGCAGATTAGCTAGCAAGCACGCAGATAATCGTTTATATATGCAGCTAGCAAGAAAGAAGCCTCTCTACATGTCCTTCCTGAAAAGCTCCCAGAGAAAAATAAAAAAATAAATAGTCCTGCCCCGACAAATTTAAGACCTTGAGTTACAGTATTTAAGACCAGCAAATGACATTTGTAACGAATTTAAGACTTTTTAAGGCCTTAAATTTAGAAACATGAATTTAAGACTTTTTAAGACTTTTTAAGGATACGCGGACACCCTGGCTGTAAGGGGGACTACATGGTAGTCTCTACCGTGGACCACCTATAGGCTATTAGAAGGAATTCATTCTAGTCTGTACCATGAACCACCTATATGCTGTTAGGGGGACTTCATGCTAGTCTGTTCTCCATGAGGGGAGGGTGGCGGCCAGTCACCCACCCAGGTCGACGGAGCCTCCCTGGGGCCTCTCAATGAGCAGTGTAGACAGTGGGGGCGTGTCAATGGGCTTGTCCAGATCCTCTGGGCCCTGGCCCTCTCCTAGGGACCACACTGTTCGCAGAGGAGAGGGATAACACACACAGTCACACACAGTGATTAGGAATAACACACTCGGTCGTACACAGAGGCTTCATCAGACTTCCGTTACAGCTGAGGAAGAGGGGATGAAGGCATTTCGTTCGTTAATGTTTTTGCACCCACCTCTCTGGTTTTATCTGGAATCCGACCGGGGGGATAGAGACAATGACCAGGGCACAGTCAACATACACATTTCCCCCCCCCCCCCCCCACAGCTCAATCATCGCAGTCCATACAAATAACATCTGGGCTTTCATCTCTTTCAACATGGCGAAGCGTGGATCACATGGTATGGAACACAGAACTTACAACGCTTGTGCCGGTTCCTCCGCAAGAAGGAATTCTATTTTTTTCCATGTTCCTGATGCTGCAGTCCGCATCTCCGGTGTGAGAATCCTCATGGCGCACAGTGTCGCAATTCTTCAGTATTTATTATTTTAGATGTAGGATAAATTTAACTTGGCGTTGAAAAGGGCTGAAATTCTCTGCCGTTCTAATCTAGCTAAATCCCAGTCGGACATGCTAATCTCTTAAGATTAGTACGATGTAGTACGATGTTTCTTGATAAATCTTGAGCCAACTTGAAGTTTCAAGTGGCTGTGAAAGAAGATGGGAGTTTCCAGAAACTACATCTTGTAAGCATTTGAAAGGGGAGGGAAGGTTCTGCTATGGTGCTTAAAGAAATCATTCTATCCGATGGACATGTCTCTGTTATCTATTGTCCTGTTTGATTAGGATCCATTGGACCAGATGGGAAAATGGGAAAGGTTGTGTTGCGCAACGAGAGATAGAACAGGCTAAAGAGGGTGGCTTCAGGTTACACTGGAGTGGAAGCAAAGTATAGGTTTTTTGGTGTCATCGAAATCGTCTAATTTGCTTAATTTACTTTATTTTAGTCTCTTTCTTGACCTCTTGCTTTTATACATTTGTGTTACCTGAGTCTTTCCTCCCCATTGCTGGCACAGTGACGCTATCATCTAAACAAAGACAGAGAGAAATTTACAGCATATTATATGAGCAATAATACTGTAAAATCCAGCAGCAGCCAAGCACAGACAGACCCACAGCAAGCAACACACAGACACGCTGAACACTACAGAACTCGGATGATGATTAAATTCATATATATATATTTTACTTATATATATATAGTTTTAGTAAGTTATATACTTTTGTTTTAGCAGGGTTTTTTTTTCAACATGGGTCTGCATGTTTTGTATGGTTCTGATCTGAATTCCAACTGTAATTGTCAGTTTGTTAATGTGCAAAAATACATTCTAACCGTCACATTTCGAAATTAGAGATACAACCAATATATGTTAACACGGTCACTGTCTATTATTTATCATCAACATGAGTGGAGGAAATGTGACTTTTGAAGGGAGTACTTTGGGAGGGTGAACGAGGTTGGTTTGAATGGGTGGCAAGGTTAACAAGGAGCGCTCTTACTAGGCAGGTCAATAGAGAGTTTCTTGACTGAATTTCCGTCTTCTGTGAAAGAAAACACAGATGATCGATGTTACTCATTGTGGATCTGTTTACTAAATGAACGGGATCATGTGAAGTGTGCAATTTTGTATTGTGTAAGTAAATAAAACTAAATTAAAGTATTATGTTGTAATATAGCCATGAAGAGGGAACACCAGTGGATGTGGCGAAAATAACAAAGTTTTATTTTGTACACAAAATAAGAACTTTGACTATAAAAGATGTGTATAGGTCAATATGTTTTAGGATTTATGTTTTAAATGTATTAAATATAGCCTTACTATTATACATATTATGCATATGTATAATAGTATTGAATGTATAGGTGCCATTAATTGATCTTTCTTATCTTTACTTTTTAATTTGGTTGCATTCCCTTTGGTTGTAAAATGGCATACATACATTATAGATGTATATGAATGATGGATATAATCACCATACGATCATCCGATGTAATTCATCATATGAACATGCCTGCATCATATATACATCTACCAGTTTTATCAATCTATATCCATTTATTTTGGATTAGATTGTAGTTAAGGTGCTCATTGTAATCAGTATAAGTCTTTTTTCTTCACACAGGGATTTGCAAACCTGTTACACATTATTGTTTTTAGTTGAAAAAAGTTTTTAAAATTATTAGCTTTTACGAACGAAGGCTTTTGAGAGCACCATCTTAGTTTTCTGACCCCTATTGCTCATTGTTTCTGTTTTTCCTAAAACAAACAGAATCTCATTCATTTGGGAGTCGACCTCAGAAGAACTACAACAGACTGCGAAAACTACAACAAAATGGTCGCCGCAGTTACTAACCTGGTGGGGGCGTCGGAGACTGGGGGTTACTGCCGACGCCATTGTCCTCATTATCTGGAATAGAAGCGTGATTGACACAACAGACCCACCTATCACAAAGCTCCAAGTCCAGGTCAGAGGCGGGCCAACGCAGACACAAGACAACTGGCATTAGGCCAACAAACAAGGCTGTTGATGTGAGACACGCTCGACAAGACAACAGGATGTGTGAAGAAGACTCCTGATCTACACTCTGTCAATCATGTACCTTTTTGGGTCCCGCCTTCTTGTTTTTAAATGCAGCATAAAAAGAATGCCCCCTTTACGGAGAAGCCGGGGATGGACAGTCACCCTTTAACCACCCTGGTGCAGCAAAACTACCTACAAAAGCACCCAAATGTCATATCAGCTCAACCTATATACAGTACTTCACAGTTACACTGTGATCACTCTTTTTACCTCATTAGTCCAAATTGTTGTTTTTCATTACAATTTACCTTTGAATGATCACTTGCAAACTTTAGATCAAGCCCTGAAAACCTCCCCCAATAAACATGTATTCTTTTACAGCTGGAAAGGGGCTCTGCATGAGTTTTTTTGTTTCTACTATCAGAAAACACTTACGGAACGACGATGATGCCTAAATGGTACTCTAATGACAGAATGCAGATGAGTTTTGCCTCTTTTTTGACCATCCCCTTATATGTACAGGAAGTACATGTGTGCATATGTGAGCCATACGGCCTTGGAGTGCAGAGCTGAACAATGGCTGGGGCCACACGTGCACGCATTTCTCTCTGGGCTGCCGTTTAGAGAGGACATGCAGACAGAGCTTTTGAAGCAGCAGCAGTGACAAACTGTTGAACTCCGAGCGAATGCACAGTGACCGAGCCATAGAGATACCAGATGCTGGTCTGCAGTATGTCCATCTGAAGGTACTGCCCAGTGCTCAAGTCAAGTCCAATATAGAAAAAAACAAAGGTAGAAGTGTGTGTGTCCATATATGTTTGCTTGTGTGTCTGTGTGTATTGGTCTGTCTCCCAGTCTATCTGTGTGTATCCGTCTTTCTGTCTGTGTGACTGTTTTCTCCAGGTCTGTACTTCTGTCTGTCTGCCTCAGTCTGGCTGTGTTGTCTGTCTGTCTATCCGTCCATCTGTCAGTCCGTCTGTAGTCATTTGTCTGTCTGTTTCCATCTGTCGATCTGTCGGTCCGTCTTTCCATCTGTCCGTCTGAACATTGTCGACTCACCTCTCATCCGGCTTTCCTCTTCATTGTTTCACCAACGATAACGCTTAGTGTATCCTGTAGCATGCTTCATATAGGTGGGTAGTAGGTAGGTAGGTAGGTAGGTAGGTAGGTAGGTAGGTAGGTAGGTAGGTAGGTAGGTAGGTAGGTAGGTAGGTAGGTAGGTAGGTAGGTAGGTAGGTAGGTAGGTACTGAGTTGGTAACTAGGTAAGTAGGTAGGGAGGTGGGTAGAAAGTTAGGCTTTGACCAGGTAGGGTTCTTGGTATAAAGGAGGAAGTTACTGGGTAGGTAGGTAGCTAACTAGGTAGGAGTCTAACTAGGCGGGTAGGGAAGCTATCGACCTCTGTCTGTTAGCAGACTGGACTTACCGACGGCCAGGGGAGACCACGATTCCGCCTCCACATCCTCCAGGTTACCAGACTCAGCCTGTGGGTTAACCCTGACCACGGCCGAGCCCTCCTCTACGGGGCCCGGCTCCTGGGGCCCCACAGCCTGAAGCGCCTCACACTCCCTGGCCTCTGGCTGCTCCCCGTCTGCTAGTGGCTCTGTACGGCAGACATACGGCAGCAAGCATGGCAGCCCCGCAGGACACAGCTGGCTCATGTACGGTGGGGATAGATGTGCTTATGACCAGAGAGGTGGAACGTAGGAGTGTCTCTCTGGTGATGTGCAGGAGTTTAAACAAAGCAATGGATCCCAGAGCAGACTTTTAGGTATTGGGTATAACGTTTGATTACCTTTTTTTCGGGGTAATGTTTTGTTTTGTTTTTAGGACTGTTATAATTGTTATGTTGTGGACCTGCCGGGGGATTACAGATGTTTATTAACCCCTCGGCCATTCCGAGACATTAATATTTAACTGTCATCAAATATTGAGTGATGTGTTCTGTCGTAGCCAAATCAATCTTAAATAAAGAAAATATAAATAAAAAGCCAAAAGATAGTATTGTTAGAATTTCTAATATTATCTGGTCATAGCATATCTATAAAGTGAACTGATCAAGGGAACTGGGTTTTACAAACTCATGTTATGATGTATCTGCATTGCTAAGGTATATGTTGGACAGTGGATGAATATCGCAGCAGTTAGTTAACTTTAAATCCCAAAACGTTTAACATATGCAGATCATCTAAGAGAGATAGTAAAATCCATCTTTCCCGATCTTGGTGCTTGATAGCATTGCGGTCCAAGAAACAAACTAGCACCTCAAACGGACACCAGAAAAACAGCCCAAGCTAAGGGGTGGGGAGAAAGCTACAGCACTGCAAGCAAAAAAAGGAATCGGGAATCACAGCTATCCATCATAGCTGGCTTTAGCTGTGTTGGAACCGCTTAACAATGCAACGGCCAGACCCAAAACACTTTTGAGAGAGTGCGAGTTATCTTTGCCAAGGAAAGTGACAACACACACACAAACACACCCACACTCACACACACACACACACACTGAAAAACAACAACCGGTGAGGTCAGAGCAATGTGCACAGGGGGGCCTCTGGTGAAGGAGGGGGGGGGGGGGGGCAGGTATGGGGTGGTGGGGGGAGGGAGGGTTACCCACCTGGTGGAGGTGAGATCTCCAGGATTATCTCAGGTAAGGGTAGTGCACCGTTACTCTCTGGGACAACGCACTCTGAGCATGTGACAGATGTATGAATATAGAGCGCAGGATGGAACACCGCTTTGTGGTGACGCTTCAGCATGTATGCACCCACATACACACACACGCACACACGCACACACATACACACGTACACACACAGACATACACACCCGCTTTATGTATGCACGCACATAAACCTAACACCACATACACACACACGCACACACACACACACACACACATACACACATACACACGTACACACACAGACATACACACACATACACACCCGCTTTATGTATAAACCTAACACCTCACACACCTGAATGTGTACACACACACACACACACACACACACACACACACACACACACACACACACACACACACACACACACACACACACACACACAATATCCCACTTTGACAGCTCTCCCTCCAAAGTACCTTGTATAGTACGTAATGGAGAGCCATGTTCTCAAAGAATTGAGAAATTCACATGACACATAACCCTTTTTTTGGCAGTTATGATGAGCATTTCATATCACATTAATAAACAAAATGGGTTAAAAATGAGTCGTCAATTATCTGTAAATAGTTCCAAAAAAAATCAATCATGCGTTTTTAATTAAATTTTACACAACAGGGTTGTCTGGTTGACTATTATGGGATGTGTTAAAGAGCACTCTCAATCAGTATATATATATTTTTACTGCATTAAAAGAAACATTAATTTTGCATACAACAAAAGTAAGCGAGGGTCCACCTGGATAAGCGTTGCCTCTCTATCTTGTCCTCTTATCTCATTGACTCTCTCTCTCTCTCCCCCCCTCTCTCTCCCCGTCCCCCTCTTTCTCTCTCTCTCTCTTCCTCTCTCTGTCTCTCCCTCCCGTAAGATGCTGCCACTCCAAGGTCAATCCTATCCTATCCTAGGCAGGCAGCCAATCGCATGCCAGCGCCTTGGTCACATGTCATGTCAGAGCACGACCATGTCAGCTGAATCAACAGAGGACGGATCAGCTGGCCTGACAGAGGAATGCTGGAGGTGGCTTTGACTCCTCTTCCCTATGGCCCTCTCTCTGTGCCCCTACCCATCTCTGTGCCCTAACCCCCTCTCTATACCCCTACCCATCTCTTTGTCCTGACCCTCCATCTGTACCCTAAAGGTGCTTGCCCATTGCCCCAACGACACCAATAAACTCCTACATGGGGCCATTATGTAAGGCCCATTGGTGGTTCTACGCAGTTTCCTGCTGCAGAAAATGTTGAATCGGTGTTGGCCAACATTCTACAGTGTTGGTGTTTGTTGGGGCAGTGTGTACGCACCTTTGCTCTCTCCCTGTTCCCCTACCTCTCTGTGTCTCTTGACCCTCTCTGTAGCCCTCTTCTGTCTCTGCAGCCCCACTCCTTCTGTACTCCACTTGTCTGTCTGCACCCTAACTTTCTCTCTTGACTGAAGCCCCTCTCTGCGCCCTCAACATCACTCTACGCCCCCTCCCTGTAGCTCGGGACCCTGGAGTGTGTGTACACTTGCCCGTGTATACTTAATAGGATGTTGATTTGGGTTGGACTGAGCAGGCATCTTCGCCTCCATTTCTTATGTGTTCATGTCTTATCTGTTGCCTCTATAGAGTTGTCTGTGGACAAACCCTGTCTCTATTATTATTATTATTTCATATTTGGAAGACTTCCATCACTGTTCACTCACCTCCTGGCTTCCCATTGGATTGGTCATCTAAAAGAGCAAAAGAAAAGAAAATTAAATTCATATTTTAAACCAGGGAATTCTTTGGTCTAAAAACCATCAAAGTGACTCTGTCCTGCAACCGGATAATGCTATGGTGCAGTCTATGTTGCCATCCACTTGTCATCTTGGCTGGCTTTAGGAACATGGAGATGCTGATGAGGATTGGCTAAGCTCTGACTCATCATGTACTTGATGAACTCTGAACTGTGCAGTCGCTAACAAGCAAAACTGGCATGAGCCTAATGTGAGCCCTCAGGAGATAAAAGTAAGTGCACGCTGTCCGCTGTCATCAACATGTCGTTTGTAACTGGAGTCCATCCATCTTGCAGATTCCCTTGGCCTTGATCAAATCTGACCGCCAGTCGGCCATGTATCGATCTGTCGTCAGCTCGCTGAAAGGCGGGGGTGGTGGTGGTGGGGAGGGAGCGATGAGGGGGTGGAGGAGGTGATAAGGTAGGGGTGCTCGGGGATTAAAGGAACAGATTTAGGAGTGACAACACTGGGGAGAGGTTCAACCCTAAAGTAGCCGAGAGCTGCTTCGCGGCGTGGACTCTACAGCACACTCCAGCAGCTGCAGCTTTAGGGCATTAGTCCAAGAAGCCCAACCCCTCCTTCGGGAGAAGGATGGACATTGCTGAGGATCCCCCCAATGTCTCGAAGACTTAAAGAGCGAGCCGAGGACTTCACTGCCCCGGCCATTGTGCAGGGCACCTGTGTCATCCCAGTAAATCTCCCTGTGAAATTCTCCCCCGTTGGCTCTCTTAACCGAGGCCCGTGAATCCTATGAATGCTGGAAGGAAGCCGTCACAGACTGACTGACACAGCCCCCGATAAGGTATGACAGGCCCACGACCGGCGCTTAAGTCTCTCTCTGCGATCTCCCCTCCTGTGATGTGGCAGCACTCCTGGGGATCGCTGGGCCGAATTAGAAAAGGGCGCGCACGTTAAAACCGCACCAAACAACAAGCAGTTGGCGGCGGTCCCAGAATCCTATGGGGTTGCATCAAGCCCGCGGCCAACGGTGAGCGGCGGCGGGCGGCGTCTCGCCACACGCAGAGACACACCGGGTATTGTTTTACCTCGGCGGGCTCCCGTTGGCTCCGAGCGGCCCCGCAGGTATGCTCAGCTGTCGGCCCCCGCAGGCGTGTGGACAGAGGGGCTCCCAGCGCCGGCCCCTGGGTGAGCCAAAGCACCAGGCGGTGGCGGCCCGATTTAGACCCCCTGCTGCTTTTATAAACATGACCCCCCCCCCCCCCCCCCCCCCCCCCCACACACACACACACACACACACACACACATCCCCTCCACCCCCCTCTTCCACGTGGATGTCATTGACCCCCCTCCATACCCACGCCTCTGTACATCCTGCGGCTTGAGGAACGACACAAGGCCGTGTGATGACACCCTGGAAGGGGGCAGGGAGCGGTTGGAGGTGCTGGGGTGGTGGTCGGGGGCAATGGGGGGCGATTAGCGGTGACAGGAGGCATCCCCTCCTCCTGGGTGTTTACTACAGTGTGATGTGAGGTGCCGGTGTCACAGGGTGACGAGAAGTTGTCAGGGGTTGAGATGCTGCAGAGGGAATGCAGCGCGAGTTAATATCTTGACGTGTGGACAGGAAGAAACCACGAAGGTTGGGAGAGCGCGGCCGTCGTCTCTGTGTGCGTGTCCTGTGTTTCACCAGGGCGCCGTATCAAGAGAGGAAGAAGGTGCCTGGTTGTGTGTATCAGTGTCACTGTGTGTTTGTGTGTGTGTGTGTGTGTGTGTATTACTATGCATAAATGTGTCTGTTTGTGCATGCGTCTAATGTGTATGTGTATGTGTAAGATTATGTCTTATTGAGCTTATGTCTGTCTGTGCCTACAACGATGGGACAATGTTTGACTTTGAGTGGTGTGTGTGTGTGTGTGTGTGTGTGTGTGTGTGTGTGTGTGTGTGTGTGTGTGTGTGTGTGTGTGTGTGTGTGTGTGTGTGTGTGTATCTAAGTTAGCTAAGTTATCTGCAGCCAAGAAGATGAAGGAAAGAAGTGCTTGGTATTAAGAGCTCGGTGTAAGCTGTCCCCCCGTCCCCCCACCTCCACCGTCCCCAGAGATGACCAAGAGACTCAGCTACTCATCTTCTCTCCGACTTTATAAAGCTCACAGGTTGGCCGTCTCAACACACACACACACACACACACACACACACACACACACACACACACACACACACACACACACACACACACACACACACACACACACACCCGTACACACACACACCCGTACACACACACACGCACATAAAAACACTCACAGCCACACACGTACACGTACACGTACACATACACTAACACACACACACACACACACAAGCACACACAGCCGCCTTCTCGTCAGCTGTTCAGGGTAATTTAAAGAACAATACGTTTCTACCCCCATTTATCTCTTTCTGGGGAGGGGGGGGGGGGGGGGCTATTTTCAGACACTGTTTCAAGTGTCTGGAAATAGCGGACTCCCCGCCAGCCCCAACCCCCCACCAGATTCCCAACTTCTTTGTTCCAGAGGGGATCAGCCATGTTTACAGCACTGGGTGAGCCAGTGGGTGGTGATGGATGGTGCAGGCCGCTCTTATGAAACACAATCACAAGAGGTAAGCGATGAGGGCAGCAGTAAACCCTGACTCTACCTCCGTAGCTAAGCTGCTCTTGGCCAGCCCCACAACTCTCTCTGTCTCCTGGCCGTAAAAACACCGGAGCCACCGGAGCCGGAGGATGAACGCCAGGGTTTTCTGAGGTAGCCGGTGGCGACCTTAATACAAAACGGCGCACGTCTCATATGACTTCTGATTTATTATCGGACGAGAATAGTGTCAAGGAAAGCCGGAGGTGGAAATCCCTTCCATACCTCGACGTAATCCGGTCCATTGTTTGGATCTGCAGGAGACCCACCCTTCAGATAGACTGGATGGGCCTGGGCAGCGCTGCAGTGCCAGTGAATGCCATGCCTGCCCTTCACACCAGATACAGCTATCATCCAGTCGGGATGAAGCGTTGACTCCGACACATAGATACATGCAATGGATAGGTAAATGGACGCAAAGATAGGCGATTGTAAATATTGTTGTTTGTTTGTGTACGTGTGGGTTTGTGTGTATGTGTGTGCATTTTGTGTGTGTAGACACACATGTATATTTGTGTGTTTCGTTTTGTGTGCGCTCATGGGTGTGTGTGTGTGTGTGTGTGTGTGTGTGTGTGTGTGTGTGTGTGTGTGTGTGTGTGTGTGTGTGTGTGTGTGTGTGTGTGCACATCACTGTGTACCACCTTTCTGCGGGCCAGGGTCCAAATGATGAACAAAATGTTCCACTTCCTCTACATGGACATGAGTCTCCCTGACAAACTCCCCACAGGGTTGGGGTAATGGAGAAGAATAGGAGGGGCAGCGGGGGGTAACAGAATATGGTAGTGACAGACGAAGGGGGCTTTAACCGGGAATGTTGATGGACGCGATGCTGCAGACAAATGACAGGGAGGGGGGGCGGGGGGGGGGGGGGGGGGGGGGGAAGAGAGAGGGGGCGGGGCTGGGGGCTGTGTTTAGCTTCGTTTTTTGTGGTTGAATATGGACTCCGAACCCAATAAGGTTATATGCTGTAGTAGGAACCCTTGGTATACCAGCCCCTGTGAACCCTGGCCCCGGTCCAGTGACATCGCTGTCTCTCATCCGTATGCAAAGCAGTTTTGGAGTCCACAATACACTGTGAGTGCTTCATCGTCAGTATCATCCTCATCATGACCCTCCCTAGGCTCGCCTCTTCATGGGATCAACAATTCCAGAGAGAAGTACAGTCCATAATGACAAAACCCCCCCCCCCCACACACACACACACACACGCATGCACACAGAGCCTAGGCCACAACTGAGTACTTTCCCCATAGCCAGATGGATCGCGTCCTTCTGAAAACAGCTGTGAGATGATGACCCAATGGGCAAAATTACTTTCCAGGAACCAGCCAGCTGACAGTGGCAGCCTCACATTCATTCCTCATGGGACAATACACTAGAAAGTACAGCAATGTGCCGAACCAATGACTTAAACCGCAACAACAAAATATATAATGAGTCACAACAATAAATATCACATGACACCAATCGATCTGGTATTCTCGTATTTCATATTAACAGAGTGCTTTGCTGCTGGATTCACTTCGACCGTCAGTTGCAGCCTGTCTGTTTATCTTCCACACACACAGACCACACACCTCCAAGCTCCAGGGAGAACTCCCGCCCCCCCCACCCCCCTTCGCCTACCTTTTTTAGTGGGTTCCGGCATCCTGAGCGTGATCCGGAAGCGTCGGCGTCAGGTACTCGACGAGGAAAGGAGAGAGCAGGCGGGTCGCGGCGGGCGGGTGTGGGTTGTGTCCGACGGGAGCGCGGGGGGAGGGGGGGGGGTGTGTGTGTGTGTGTGTGTGTGTGTGGAGGAGCCCAGGCGGGTCGGCTAGGGCAGAACCCCCTCAGACCCGGGATGGGAGAGGTTGAGAGCAAGCTGGTGGAGCTGGCGTCAGGGCCGGTGGATGGGACCAGAGTGTTGGGAGATGAGGAGTTCTCTGGGTGTCATCCGGTAGTGTGGTTCTCCACAGGGAAGGGGAGGGACGGAAGAGGGACGTGTCGAGCCGGGGCCGGGCTCCCGGGGTCTTATATAGAGGGGAGGGATGGTCGAGGCCCCTCCTCTGTGGAACTCCATCCGCGGATGCTCAGCTCCATTGTTTCCCTGGCTGTCGGCCTCAGTAACAGCTCCAGGGGTGAGCTCATAGGTTCTGGATACGATGCACATCCAAGGGAAAGTGCTTATTTCATGATCAGTGCCGTTTTGGAATGAGTCAGTGGAAGCTGAGAAACCCTTATTATTCAATGAATGAATAGGCTTGTTCAAAGTTCAAAAATGAATTAAGTGTTATCTTGTTTTATCCTCTTCAACCATTGTTAGTCCATTGTTATACAGAAATTAGTACAGGTTTTCCCATTAGATGTACAACCAATTGCCTTTGTGGAATCTGAATGCAGTAATGAATGAATGAGCAGATTAATTAACTAAATAAGTGAATAAATGAATGTGACTAATAAATATGTATTGCATGAAAATAAGCAGGGTGTCATCTTCAAAACTGATGGAGTTCATTCCATCATTCAATTAAACCCATCACTCAATGCGTCAAGCACATCATCACCGGAATGCTGCTATTCATTCCATAAGATATTTGCTGTCAGCGTTGCGTTACTTTGCTTAAATATACAATAGCATACCTGATACTCTAAATCTGGAACTGGTGGTGAAAACAATGACCTTTACGGTTAACCTGCATACCTCGTCTTGGGATGACTGTGTATTCTGAGCATACTCAGTAAGGACCCAGGTGACTTTTTGGCTCCAGTTTGAAGGATGTGTCCTTCCCCTAGTATTCGAGGCAAGGGGGCCCCGTGTCTGTTTTAATCCCAATTATAACTCACACAGAGCGGGCCCCGGGCGGCGTCAGATGCTAGTGGGATTAGGACGGTATCAAGTGGGTCACCACAAAAAGCATCCAACACAAAACCATTTGGAAATGGAGCGGTTATGCACGAGGTCGCATCACTGGGGCGACTCCACCATGAGGTCATACACTGGTCTGGCGGGAGAAAATAGAAGAGGACCCTGCATGCTGGGCAACACTGACCCTTGCAGGCGGATGTGCACATGCCCGCGCAAACACACGCACACACACACAGGCGCGATTCAAAGAAGCACGCCATTTATGTTTTTACAAGAAATGTGGGATGGATGTCAAACATTTGTGAATTTTTTAAGGTTAATTAAAAAAAGTAACAGACAATCTGCGCAGACAATCTTTACATTTTGTTATTTGATTGCATTTACTACTATATTTTCTATCACGTCAAACAACAAACATTATAAGTAGGCCTACAGTATTAGACAGCCACTGACTGACATCAAGTGCGTTTTAATTACATTTTCTAATAATAAAAAAAAAAGCCTAGGCCAACTCTAAACTTGGTAGTGGGAACGCAGTGTAAACAGAAGTTTAGAATAAGGAAAGTAGACCTAGAAGGCTTCATAGGAAAAAAAAAAAATATATATACAAGAACACCATTGAACGTAAGGTTTCACAGAGGGGGGGGGACAAAAACAAGAACGAGTAAAAAAAGTCGTTGGCAGGAAAAGAGTACTAATGTCGGCCATGGCGACACTGCTGTAGTGACTGCAGGGTGTCCGGGCCGAACTGGTAGGTGAGCTTCCTCTTCACCTTGAAGATCTCCCCGGAGCGCGCGTAGTTTCTCAGCGCTCGCGACATCTTCTGATACGTCATGGGCCTCTTATTGCCCTTCCGCTGGCCCCAGAGCGCCGCCACCTGGTCCTTGTTCCCAGAGGAGAACCGGAACACGCCGGTGCTGTTGGCCGCCGCCGGCACCCAGGACACACAGTGGGCCATGGCGGGGTCCTCCAACATCTCGAACAAAAAATGAAACAGCCTGGTTTTCCTGCCTGCAGGTGACGGACGGGGGGAGGAACAACAGAGCTGTTATTACATCTTTGGAAGAAATATGACATGGGGATCATGTTGGATTAATTTCAACCGCAGACAAAACTATAAGCCAGGTAGGCCTAATTATTTTTTAATGTCACGCAGCACGCTTGCCTTGTGTCAACTCCCAACAGTTTGTGGTTATTCGGAAGAATACAGTTAATAATTTCCCCTAAACTAAGGCCAGAAAATCTCTTGCCGTGACGTTCCTAAAAGACCAGGCAAGCGAGTTATAAAAAGTGCGGTTATTATCTGATATGTAAAACACCGTGCCCACACACGTCCATTGTGTGTTACAGTAAAGGGAAGGCCGTGTATTTGCTCTCTTTGTTTTGTTTCCCTTAGGCTGCACACAACTCATTAAACGGTATCTAGTGACTGAGGAAAAGCAGAACTCACCTGTGCCAGGCGAGGTGTGTGCAGCAGACCGCCCTATCGCGGTGTGGTGGCCCAGCTCATCGTCAGGGTCACACTTCCTATTAAGCACCCAGGGGCCAGATACGGTGGCTGGGATGTGGCTCGGTGTCACGTCGCTCTCTTGTTTCAGAATTGGTTGTAGGAGGACAGGCTTTGGGTTCTGAAAGTGGACATATAGGCCTATTGTTACACGTGTAAACAATTAATCAAGTGAATATATCAATGGAAATATAGGATGACGGTAATGGAGTGACTTACGAGGGTCTCGTGACAGGTGAAGTGCTGATGTTCACATGATGGGTCGTCCACGGACACACTTGTTGTCCAGTAGACATCATCCACTGGAAGAATGGAAAACATGTATATTAGAAAACTGAATTCTAAGTATCTCAAAGATGCTTTGCAAGGCTAAATATGTTGAAGTCGTTCTCATACCATTTCCTATCAAAACCAGAGGATAAGCAAACAAAAACAATATCTACATAGAGCTAGTGTAGTGTAAAGGCCTACTGACGATTTCCCAATCCGTTGTCCCGATTCTGCCTGTAGTACTCCTCTAGAAAGTCCATAATCACCTCCAGATCTGATTGGTTATCCTGCAAGGAATTCTGTTATTAGGAAAAGAGATATAAATAAGGTTAATTCTCAGTGCTCTTTTCCTTGGATGACTCCAATCCATCCAACAAGAGCAATCCCATTACCATGGCTGTTTCAGTTGAGGTGGCCTCTCCTTTAGTGATATCCAACTTTGGAACAAGGTGCTGTGCCCAAATTGAGAGTGTCTGACACAAAAACGTACACAGACTCTTTATTTAACCCTCCCCTGGTTAAAGAAAGTGTGAGAACAGTTTTTTTCTTTTCGTTTTTCCTCTCCTCCTCCTCTGTTCTCCCGTTTTCACACCAGCGTTTTTCCCCCCTGGTGCACAACAACAATTGCCACCCGTCCCACAGAGAACAGTGGGGACCCCCAGCACTGACCACATCCTGCCCTCTCTGGGTGAGATAACAGGGGGCTGCGATGCCTGGGGAAGCATGGCTCCCTGTGCGGAGGAAACGCACGTTTGCTGCGGCAATATTTCTTCACCCACCCCCAAAGTGTCCAAACTGACTGACTTTATTCTGGGCCCGTTGTGGCCGTTTGTCGATGCTGGAGAATGTTTAGTGGGATATTTTAGACATAGAAATATAATTTTTTATCTATCTTTTATTTATTTTTTTTGTAATATACAATGTCAGGGTATCCCACAGCACTTTACAACTTTTATAATTATGCATTTTTTTAAATTGTAAATATTATAAGTATAAAACAGGGAAAAAAATTGACCTGTAAAAGAGTCACCAAAGGTGCCCCCCACCTCCTTAACTAACAAACATGGTCTGCATGAAACCCTGAATGTCTTCCGGTAAAAATAAATAAGAGTTTAAACAAAAGGAAGATTAAGACCGGGTGAGGTGGCTGCAGAAAGGATTATTAAAAAGGCAGTGATGTAATGACACAGGTTTATTGTTTAAAAATCATCAAAATTCAAACAAATAGAGTGCAAAAAACAATACGGCAAAATACAATAAGCCTAAAGCTGATGTTTTTTTTCCCTGGATTAATACTGAGAAAGTGACAGAAAAACACGTTGAAATAGAAATAGCGATATCATAAATATAATATACTAACACAACTTTATACATTTCGAAATCATACTGTATATACTGAATATTATAATTTAAAAAAAACGGCATTGCTACACTTATAACAAACTTTGAACAAAGTTAGTTAGAATTAAGTTATATTATTAGTTAATAATGATGATGCTTACCAATGACACAACAAAAGAAGCAAATGCTACTGCTGCTTTAAAACCAAATTCAAGTCTGTACAAAACGAACGCGGACGAAACGGTGGCAATCTCCTGTTTTGTCTTTCCGTCAAAGGTGTCGTGGGTCTGTGGCCGAAAACCACTGTTCCTGCAGAGGGTAGTGCCCATACCAGCTGTACCAATCAGGCCCATAAGACGCGGGCTCCCCAGGCGGCCCCTGAGCTCCACCCGGCCCGGAGGGGTTGGCGGGGGCCCTCAGCTGGGGCCCCTGGTCTATACCGCCCAGCCTCTGGAGGATGGCCGGGTTGAACTGGTAGGTGAGTTTGCGGCGCACCTTGATGATCTCGCCGCTGCGGCTGTAGTTGCGCAGGGCGCGAGCCATCTTCTGGTAGGTCATGGTCTTGCGGTTGCCCTTGCGCTGGCCCCAGCACTCGGCCAGTCGCTCCTTGTTCTTGGAGACGAAGTGGAAGGTGCCGTTGGCCGTGTCGGTCCACTGGATGGAGTCGGCCATGGCCGGGTCGCTCAGCGCCTCGTGCAGGTACTCGTAGAGACGCAGCTTCTTGCGACCTGCGGGCGTCATGATGTGCAGGGTGTTAAGAGTGTGGATGACCGCAAGTGAAACATAACCAGGCGGACATGTAGTCTGTCTAAACTTGAATAGTTTGATGGGGCCATGGGCCTTCACCTGGCGGCCATGTTGGTTCTAAACACGAGCTAGACCAGCTGGTGTCCACCTAGCTGGAACCGAGCTGGAACCAAGATGGCCGCCAGGTGAACAAGGCCCATTGATGCTATTACTTAACCCACACACATCCCTACCTTGCCTCAGCTTTGTTTGTTATATTCTATAACATTTATGCTATTATTATTTATCGTATTAATAGTATTGGCAATCAAAATAGTTTTTGGCACTCTGCTTTAAGCACCTAACGATGCAAACAATAAAAAATAAAGATACGTCTTTCCTCTGGTTTTTATGGTTTGAATATGTGCGGAAGAAATGGGGTTACCTTTTCCGTGTCTGGGAACCGGTAGGACGGGGTAGAACTGTGGGGACTCAAGTGCTACGGGTTGACCCACCGAGACTTCAGGGACCCCCGGGGGCCACGACTGCTGCTAAGGAACACACAAAATAACACTTAGTAGGCTGTCTTTCAGACAGACAAAACCAGACATGGTTTCAAGCCATGTGTGCAGACAAACATGCATGTGTGTATGTAGACGCAGGGGATAATTCCCCCTCATTATTGAGAACATGTGCATTGGTTCCCCCCAATAAAACAGGATAGAAACAGAGGACTTTTACTTTGAAAAAACTCTATAACTCTATAACATTTGATCTTCAGCGCTGGGTCCTTTTTTGCACCCCAAAAAACATACACAGAGGAATAAATAATTGAAAGCAATACAAAAGGCCTGAGAGCCTTACTGCAATGTATTTTATTATAATTTGAAATTTTCACCATAAACAATTGAAGAAAAGACACCCATTGGTGCAAACTAATAAAAAAAACTAAACTGCATCCTGGTGAACTACCGTAATTCACCAGGATGCATGAAAATAAGTGTTTGGTTCGGGAACCCCTCCTTGGGGAGAACACCCCAGACCGAACACTCAACACGTCCGTCCCTCTGTCCCCCAACATTCAAACGCCACCTACCCCGCTGCTCTGCAAGTGTTGGCTGCCCAGCGGCGCGCTGGTCCAGTCGTACACGGGGCTCAGGGTGTCGGGGTGGGTGGGCGTCACCAGGTAACAGGAGATCTGACAGCCCAGCGGCTGGTGTGTCCCCAGCGTCTCGTAGTATTTGTACCCTGAGGGAGGAGTGGACAATTAAACAGTGCGCGTAAAGGTTGGTTCAAGGGCCGTCGGAATGAACCGGCGAGGTGTTCATGAGGTTAAAACCTTTCTCGTGTTAAATGAGAAGAAGCTGTGGAAACGGATGAAAGCTGGCAATAATAGTAGTGGTGGGAGGGGAGTTTCATTTGAAATGGCAGCAGAATGAAGACAAAAATGTGACTATAAATCAATATAGATCTATGAAACATAAACATAAAGAATTAAAAATATATCTCAGTTCTGGCCCGTCCGGCCTCGTGAGTAGCAGCTTAACGTGCGCTGTGTGTGTGGAATGTGTCATTTCATTGCCGGAGACGAACCTGGGTCGCTGTAAGGGCTCTCCGAGTGATGCTGAATAACATCTATTGCATCCTGGAAATGCTGGTTGATGTCGGTGTCCAAGGCACTCTAGGATTCAAATACAACCATAAACATACTAAAACATCAACCTACCTAGCACCGTTAAAGGTATTTCCTCCTCGGAAAAGGGATACCTTTAAATTCAATTCAAAATTGTGAAATGAATGGAAATAATTGGAATACAAACACTATTTTTAACTACTTTTTGATAACAATCATTGAATTATTGAATTACAATTATTCTGAATGTAGCAGGACTCACCATCTTGTATGGTGGACCCTCAGCCAAGACCATGGCTCTCTCAGCGTTTGGTAAAACACCTTCAGTGCCGGTGACTGGTACCTGCTCAGGTATATATACGGTATATGTGGACCAGTAGGGGACCAGCCCCAATAGGGGCTTGCTGCGAAATTAACGCAGCCGATAAAAAAAAAAAAAAAAGGCTGACATCACAATATAGCCTTCAACACTTCTCTTTTTGTTTTTCTCTCTGGAAGAATGGATCGGTTTCAGATCTGACCATCGCAATCTTAACCAGAGATCAGGATCTGTGGAACCCAGCCAACAGCCACCATCTCTCGCTTAATCTCTGCCCTCTAAATCCAGTGTTTGTGTTTGCCCACAGGTTTTGCATAACCTGCAGACACACAAGTCCATCACACATTAACAATAAGTGCTTTTGATTTACAGTACCGGTAAGTTAAAATCACAACTCTGTGAGGGTGGGGCAGGCCTTAGGGATGATTGAATTGTAGCTATTGGCAACCATGACATCAAAACTAAATAGAAGAAATATGGTTTTGACCCGAGCTGTACAAATAGAAAGCTGTAATATATATATTTCGTAAATATTTTCTGCATGGATGGACTAAGATTGAAATGCAACTAGTTGAAGACTGGAACTTTGAATTTGTCGTCAAGTAACCTGAAATCTGAATTTCATACCAAGGTACCAACAGGTTATCGAATAACAATTTTAAAATGAAAACGTAAAGGTTAATGATTATGAAAGGCTACCTATCTTGTTGACAGAGTCAAATCCCTCTTCAAATAAACATCACTTTTTCTCTCCAACATATTTATCACTCGGGTTACCAGTTTTAAATATCAACCGACGTTGTCCTGAAGTTCCCCTTTTAGTTTTTGGTTGATGGTAGTAAGGTAGAGGAAAATGATTGATGGATATAGTGATAAATGAGTGCAGGTAGCACAGATTAGAGCAATAAAAAAATGTATGGGTAATTTGATGCAAAAAAGATAAATCAAAATTGATGACACAATTTCTATGTATTTGAATCCATTAGAATTATAATGCTAATGGCTTCAAATAATTTGAGATGTATCTTTTTTTGCATCAAATGACCCATTCTTTTTTTACCCATTAGCATTTTTATTTTTAAGGTAGCTTCACTATCAATTTCTGTTGTAAATTCACATTTAAATTGTAATCACACAAATAGAGCATGTTATCATGTGTGTGTGTTCTCATGTGTATTTGCGTTCTTGTGTGTGTTGGTGTGGGATTGTCTGTTTCCTGGCAGTGCAACATGCTGATAAAGTGGAGACCACAAACCCTCTCCTGACACTACTGCTTCCCAGCGCTCCATTCATGTTGAAACGTCTGTCAAGTCACATCCATAAATTTAGCGACCACAACCTCACACCTCACAGACCATGACTCCCACCCAGTAGGCCTACAGTTATGCGTCTTGCACCACCATATTTCATTTTTTGACACAATTTCATGTTTCATGTGTCACGCATGTATGTGCTTCCATGTGTGTGTGGGTCTGTGTTTGTGCAAGCCATCATATATCACAGTGGCAGAGGTGAAATTAAATGCTTGTAAAAAATATAGGGACAAATGCACAAGATTTTGAATTAGGGTCTGTGTTCCCCTAAGCTTACGTTGAAGGTTTTGCAGGGGGTACTTTCTGTGGTTCTTTTATAAGCTTTTTGTGGTTTAATGCAAGTTGTGAACAAATCTCCAATTATACCACTGTATTAAAACGGGATGAATCTGAATACCACCCTAATAAAAATGTAATATGGATATCTACACCATCCATTTAATGGCCAAGAACATGCAGATACTTTTTTTATGTTGATTAAATTAATGTTCTCCCCCAAAAAAGTCCCCCCAAAATATCTTAGCCGGCCAATTATAACCAAAAAATTTAGAATACTGTTCTACTGTGCCTACTTGTTGTTTGGTTAGTTTTTTTGTTTTGCTTAAGTGGGCAGAGAGCATGCGTACAGGATATTTAATCTGTCCAAACAAAGAAGCACTCTTCTTCCTCTTCTGAATTCAATAGTTGCGTGTAGCCTGGCGACTACGGTGGAGCCATCAATGAAACCGCAGCACAATCAGTCCCCCTCGCACTTCTTTATTTACTTCGTTGTTAAAACGCAGCCCAGAAAACTGAGAAGTTTGCGGCCGCTGCCTTGGATCAGACAACAGGTTCTTTATCAGTTGTATAGTTTATGTGAGTGGCAGGGATTTAGGGTTATAGAGTCTATTGGTTTGAGTGTTGGTCTCTGAGGACCAATAGGCTTACCATTATTGATTAGTAACCAATTAAAACTATTGGTTTGCCTAATGATGGTGTGCTAACTTCAGCCTAGGTTTTATAAGGGTAGCTGGATGTTATTTCAGCTGAGACCTAGGGATCAGCAAATGATCAAAATGTCTTGCTGTTCATTTGTGTTGATTCATAAAGTGGACAAGAAAACCCGAGGTTGTTGTGTTCTGCTTTTTAAGACAATGCAACAGTGTTGAAATGTGTGTTTAGGAAAACTGTTCCACATAAGCTTGCCATGACTGACGTCAAAGCTTTTGTGGTCCGTGGATGTTTTGATAGATTGTCTCTTTTGATTAACAACAGAGTGGTCGAAATGAAAAACAACTCATCAGGTTCTCCCGTTTTAGGCCAATATCGAGACCCAAATCTGAAAATATGAGTTGACTTACCCTCGTCCTGTGGTGTCAGGGTACTTAAGACCAATACATTTTATTAGTCTTAACTACATTCATTTTTGAAACAAGCGGGAAAAAACTTTTTTTTTTTGTTTGGGTGTGACTTCACTTTTCGATTTATCCTTATGGATTGGATACCACAGTTGAATGTCATCAATGTTGAACCGGAAGAAAAGTTTAACCGTCAAAGTTAAAATCATGTGAGAACTTTACTGTCAGGAGAACGAGACAATTTGCAAATTAATTGGTTGCCTGTAGCTTCAGAGCTAAAGCTAAAGTAAGGTTGTAAGTGTGTAGTAAGTGTTGCCCTTATTCCATATGCCCTATCGAAATATAGTTAAAGATTTTAGATAATATTACAAATAATTTGAAAACCAAAATCTCTTTAAAGTTGTTGAGTAGAGCGTTGCCTGTCTAAATTGACCCTAATTTGTAACAGAAATAAAAAATAAAAAAAACTGAAGAAATATTGTGATGCATATGTACCAAGAATGGAAATCCCTTCCTCCCAGAAACCTGACCATGTAGTTCTTAATTAATTGATGGAATAAACATGTGAATGTGCATAGTGACGCCTACTGGTAGGACTGGGAACAACAAGCAGACACCGATTTTGAACTTATTTTTATTGATATGGAAATTACTCAAGTTAACCACCATACAGGGACGCGGGAAGTCAGTCCGAGGGGGGGGGGGGGGGGGGGGGGGTGCTGAGAGAGAGTCTATATAATGACTTCATAATAAATGCTGCGCAACATCCATTGTTTACAGAGACGAGATGACGGGTGACGTCACATTCAGGGCTCCGCTCTGATAAACACTCTACTGGTGTGTAAAAAGAGTTCTGCCAACTAGCCACTGTTATTCACAAACGTTAGCAAGTAAACAATGTGGAAATTAGAGTCAACTCGGCTGATACTGTGCTGAATTTCACACACTAACAACATGCCGACAAGCTGTTGCGGTCCGGGGTTATACACAGCGTTATAACAAGGATTCAGGAGGTTATTTCTAAAGGTTTACAAAGGAAAGTGACAATAAAAGAAAGCCTTCATTTTCATCCAGAGTTACGAGTTGTCTGATATGAGGAAAGTGACGGTTTCTCCGTCAAGTGAACCGTCCGTCTTTGCTCTTTTTTTGCCAACCAGTTTACGTGCGGGATTCCAGAATCAAAACGATAACATTCAACGTGTCTATTAATATGGCAGTATTTTACACCAGTTTTAGAATGTTCATTACAACAGATGTTGAACACCAACATGCTTATGTAAAATCAGCATAGTACCATATTCAGCTATGGACAGTTCTGCATTGTGCGTCATAGCCTACGTCAGCCTACACAGACAATGTTCTAAATAAAATGAAATGATAATATGATAAATATCATAAGAAGGGTGGATGTCAATAATTTAATGAAAAATCATGTATGATAAAATAATACAAAAAAATAAAAGTATTGATTAGTTCAGAAAACTTTCTCAATTGCAGTTACAACCAGGGATCGCTGCAGCACCCTAAGCACCCCCACTTCCCGTGTCCCTGGGTAACACTGTTGTTTTTTATTGTTCGTCATGAAAAAAAACATAAGGGGTAACACTGTTGTTTTTTATTGGTCGTCATGAAAAAAACAAAAGGGGTAACACTGTCGATATTTATCAAATAAAACATAGGGGGTAACACTGTTGTTTTTCTTTGGTCGTCATGAAAAAAAACACAAGGGGTAACACTGTCGTTTTAATCAAATGAAACATGAGGGGTAACAGTCGTTTTTATCAAATGAAACATAAGGGACCATAGGGGGTGACACTGTCGTTTTTTATTGGTCGTCATGAAAAAAAACATCAGGGGTAACACTGTTGTTTTTTATTGGTCGTCATGAAAAAAAACATAAGGGGTAACACTGTCGTTTTTTATTGGTCATGAAAAAACACTGTTTTTTATTGGTCGTCATGAAAAAAAACATAAGGGTTAACACTGTCGTTTTTTATTGGTCGTCATGAAAAAAAACATAAGGGGTAACACTGTTGTTTTTTATTGGTCATCATGAAAAGAAACATAAGGGGTAACACTGTCGTTTTTTATTGGTCATGAAAAAACACTTGTTTTTTATTGGTCGTCATGAAAAAAAACCACAAGGGGTAACACTGTTGTTTTTTATTGGTCGTCATGAAAAAAAACAAGGGGTAACACCGTTGTTTTTTATTGGTCGTCATGAAAAAAAACATAATGGGTAACACTGTTGTCTTTGTCAAATAAAATATAAGGGACTGTCGTTTTTTTTGGTCGTCATGAAAAAAAATAAATAAGGGGTAACACTGTCGTTTTTTATTGGTCATGGAAAAAAACATAAGGGGTAACAATGTTGTTTTTTATTCGTCGTCATGAAAAAAAACATAAGGGGTAACACTGTTGTTTTTTATTGGTCGTCATGAAAAAAAACATAAGGGGTAACACTGTCGTTTTTTATTGGTCATGAAAAAACACTGTCGTTTTTTATTGGTCATGAAAAAAAACATAAGGGGTAACACTGTTGTTTTTTATTGGTCATCATGAAAAAAACTTAAGGGGTAACATTGTTGTTTTTTATTGGTCGTCATGAAAAAAAACATGATGGGTAACACTGTTGTCTTTGTCAAATAAAATATAAGGGGTAACACTGTCGTTTTTTTTGGTCGTCATGAAAAAAAACATAAGGGGTAACACTGTCGTTTTTTATTGGTCATGGAAAAAAACATAAGGGGTAACAATGTTGTTTTTTATTCGTCGTCATGAAAAAAAACATGAGGGGTAACACTGTTGTTTTTTATTGGTCGTCAAGAAAAAAAACATAAGGGGTAACACTGTTGTTTTTTATTGGTCGTCATGAAAAAAAACATAAGGGGTAACACTGTTGTTTTTTATTGGTCGTCATGAAAAAAAACATAAGGGGTAACACTGTTGTTTTTTATTCGTCGTCATGAAAAAAAACATAAGGGGTAACACTGTCGTTTTTTATTGGTCATGAAAAAAAACATAAGGGGTAACAATGTTTTTTATTCGTCGTCATGAAAAAAAACATGAGGGGTAACACTGTTGTTTTTTATTGGTCGTCAAGAAAAAAAACATAAGGGGTAACACTGTTGTTTTTTATTGGTCGTCATGAAAAAAAACATAAGGGGTAACACTGTTGTTTTTTATTGGTCGTCATGAAAAAAAACATAAGGGGTAACACTGTTGTTTTTTATTCGTCGTCATGAAAAAAAACATAAGGGGTAACACTGTCGTTTTTTATTGGTCATGAAAAAAAACAAAAGGGGTAACACTGTTGTTTTTTATGGGTCGTCATGAAAAAAAACATAAGGGGTAACACTGTTGTTTTTTATTGGTCGTCATGAATAAAAACATAAGGGGTAACACTGTCGTTTTTTATTGGTCATGAAAAAACACTGTTGTTTTTTATTGGTCGTCATGAAAAAAAACATAAGGGGTAACACTGTTGTTTTTTATTCGTCGTCATGAAAAAAAACATAAGGGGTAACACTGTTTTTTTAATTGGTCGTCATGAAAAAAAAAATAAGGGGTAACACTGTTGTTTTTTATTGGTCGTCATGAAAAAAAACATAAGGGGAAACACTGTCGTTTTTTATTGGTCATGAAAAAACACTTGTTTTTTATTGGTCGTCATGAAAAAAAACATAAGGGGTAACACTGTTGTTTTTTATTGGTCATCATGAAAAAAAACATAAGGGGTAACACTGTTGTTTTTTATTGGTCATCATGAAAAAAAACATAAAGGGTAACACTGTTGTCTTTGTCAAATAAAATATAAGGGGTAAAACTGTCGTTTTTTATTGGTCGTCATGAAAAAAAACATAAGGGGTAACACTGTTGTTTTTTATTGGTCGTCATGAAAAAAAACATAAGGGGTAACACTGTTGTTTTTTATTGGTCGTCATGAAAAAAAACATAAGGAGTAACGCTCGTTTTTTATTGGTGATGAAAAAAAACATAAGGGGTAACACTGTTGTTTTTTATTGGTCGTCATGAAAAAAAACATAAAGGGTAACACTGTTGTCTTTGTCAAATAAAATATAAGGGGTAACACTGTTGTTTTTTATTCGTCGTCATGAAAAAAAACATGAGGGGTAACACTGTTGTTTTTTATTGGTCGTCAAGAAAAAAAACATAAGGGGTAACACTGTTGTTTTTTATTGGTCGTCATGAAAAAAAACATAAGGGGTAACACTGTTGTTTTTTATTGGTCGTCATGAAAAAAAACATAAGGGGTAACACTGTTGTTTTTTATTCGTCGTCATGAAAAAAAACATAAGGGGTAACACTGTCGTTTTTTATTGGTCATGAAAAAAAACATAAGGGGTAACAATGTTTTTTATTCGTCGTCATGAAAAAAAACATGAGGGGTAACACTGTTGTTTTTTATTGGTCGTCAAGAAAAAAAACATAAGGGGTAACACTGTTGTTTTTTATTGGTCGTCATGAAAAAAAACATAAGGGGTAACACTGTTGTTTTTTATTGGTCGTCATGAAAAAAAACATAAGGGGTAACACTGTTGTTTTTTATTCGTCGTCATGAAAAAAAACATAAGGGGTAACACTGTCGTTTTTTATTGGTCATGAAAAAAAACAAAAGGGGTAACACTGTTGTTTTTTATGGGTCGTCATGAAAAAAAACATAAGGGGTAACACTGTTGTTTTTTATTGGTCGTCATGAATAAAAACATAAGGGGTAACACTGTCGTTTTTTATTGGTCATGAAAAAACACTGTTGTTTTTTATTGGTCGTCATGAAAAAAAACATAAGGGGTAACACTGTTGTTTTTTATTCGTCGTCATGAAAAAAAACATAAGGGGTAACACTGTTTTTTTAATTGGTCGTCATGAAAAAAAAAATAAGGGGTAACACTGTTGTTTTTTATTGGTCGTCATGAAAAAAAACATAAGGGGAAACACTGTCGTTTTTTATTGGTCATGAAAAAACACTTGTTTTTTATTGGTCGTCATGAAAAAAAACATAAGGGGTAACACTGTTGTTTTTTATTGGTCATCATGAAAAAAAACATAAGGGGTAACACTGTTGTTTTTTATTGGTCATCATGAAAAAAAACATAAAGGGTAACACTGTTGTCTTTGTCAAATAAAATATAAGGGGTAACACTCGTTTTTTATTGGTCGTCATGAAAAAAAACATAAGGGAAATAATAGAAATACACACATACATTTTAATGTCATGTATATCCTCTTTATTGATGATTGATTTTTGTGTTTTGTCTTCGCCTCAGTGGTGCACTGGAATGCACTCTGCCTAATCCCCTGGAGACCGGGGTTCAAGTCCGGTTCATGTCTTCTGTCGGAAGACTCTTATCTCTATTTCATACAAATTATAAAGTCAAGTATAACCTTTGTGATGAAATTATCAGGTGTCTTGTTGGTGCATTGTTAAGTTCGGCGGTTATCACTCTAAACAGCTCATGTTCGCATCCCTGCAAAAACGTCGACAGGGGTACCACTGTAGTTATTTATTGGTCAAAAACATAAGGGGTAACACTGTTGTTTTTTATTGGTCGTCATGAAAAAAAACATAAGGGGTAACACTGTCGTTTTTTATTGGTCATGAAAAAACACTGTTGTTTTTTATTGGTCGTCATGGAAAAAAAACATAAGGGGTAACACTGTTGTTTTTTATTGGTCATCATGAAAAAAAACATAAGGGGTAACACTGTTGTTTTTTATTCGTCGTCATGAAAAAAAACATAAGGGGTAACACTGTTGTTTTTTATTGGTCATCATGAAAAAAAACATAAAGGGTAACACTGTTGTCTTTGTCAAATAAAATATAAGGGGTAACACTGTCGTTTTTTATTGGTCGTCATGAAAAAAAACATAAGGGAAATAATAGAAATACACACATACATTTTAATGTCATGTATATCCTCTTTATTGATGATTGATTTTTGTGTTTTGTCTTCGCCTCAGTGGTGCACTGGAGTCCACTCTGCCTAATCCCCTGGAGACCGGGGTTCAAGTCCGGTTCATGTCTTCTGTCGGAAGACTCTTATCTCTATTTCATACGAATTATAAAGTCAAGTATAACCTTTGTGATGAAATTATCAGGTGTCTTGTTGGTGCATTGTTTAGTTCGGCGGTTATCACTCTAAACAGCTCATGTTCGCATCCCTGCAAAAACGTCGACAGGGGTGCCACTGTAGTTATTTATTGGTCAAAAACATAAGGGGTAACACTGTTGTTTTTTATTGGTCGTCATGAAAAAAAACATAAGGGGTAACACTGTCGTTTTTTATTGGTCATGAAAAAACACTGTTGTTTTTTATTGGTCGTCATGAAAAAAAACATAAGGGGTAACACTTGTTTTTTATTGGTCGTCATGAAAAAAAACATAAGGGGTAACATTGTCGTTTTTTATTGGTCGTCATGAAAAAAAACATAAGGGGTACTGTAGTTATTTATTGGTCAACATGGAAAAAACATTAGGGGTAACTGTCGATTTTTATCGGCCATCATGAATTAAATATAAGGGGTAACACTGTCGATATTTATCAAATAAAAGATAGGGGGTGGCACTGTTGTTTTTTATTGGTCGTCATCAAAAAAAACATAAAGGGTAACACTGTCGTTTTTTATTGGTCGTCATGAAAAAAAACATAAGGGGTAACACTGTTGTTTTTTATTGGTCATCATGAAAAAAAACATAAGGGGTAACACTGTCGTTTTTTATTGGTCGTCATGAAAAAAAACATAAGGGGTAACACTGTTGTTTTTTATTGGTCGTCATGAAAAAAAACATAAGGGGTAACACTGTCGTTTTTTATGGGTCATGAAAAATCACTGTTGTTTTTTATTGGTCGTCATGAAAAAAAACATAACACTGTTGTTTTTTATTGGTCGTCATGAAAAAAAACATAAGGGGTAACACTGTTGTTTTTTATTGGTCGTCATGAAAAAAAACATAAGGGGTAACACTTGTTTTTTATTGGTCATCATGAAAAAAAACATAAGGGGTAACACTGTTGTTTTTTATTGGTCGTCATGAAAAAAAACATAAGGGGTAACACTGTCGTTTTTTATTGGTCGTCATGAAAAAAAACATAAGGGGTAACACTGTCGTTTTTTATTGGTCATGAAAAAACACTGTTGTTTTTTATTGGTCGTCATGAAAAAAAACAAGGGGTAACACTGTTGTTTTTTATTGGTCATCATGAAAAAAAACATAAGGGGTAACACTTGTTTTTTATTGGTCGTCATGAAAAAAAACATAATGGGGAACACTGTTGTCTTTGTCAAATAAAATATAAGGGGTAACACTGTCGTTTTTTACTGGTCATGAAAAAAAACATAAGGGGTAACACTGTTGTTTTTTATTGGTCGTCATGAAAAAAAACATAAGGGGTAACACTGTCGTTTTTTATTGGTCATGAAAAAACACTGTTGTTTTTTATTGGTCGTCATGAAAAAAAACATAAGGGGTAACACTGTTGTTTTTTATTCGTCGTCATGAAAAAAAACATAAGGGGTAACACTGTTTTTTTTTATTGGTCGTCATGAAAAAAAACATAAGGGGTAACACTGTTGTTTTTTATTGGTCGTCATGAAAAAAAACATAAGGGGTAACACTGTCGTTTTTTATTGGTCATGAAAAAACACTGTTGTTTTTTATTGGTCGTCATGAAAAAAAACATAAGGGGTAACACTGTTGTTTTTTATTGGTCATCATGAAAAAAAACATAAGGGGTAACACTGTTGTTTTTTATTGGTCATCATGAAAAAAAACATAAAGGGTAACACTGTTGTCTTTGTCAAATAAAATATAAGGGGTAACACTGTCGTTTTTTATTGGTCGTCATGAAAAAAAACATAAGGGAAATAATAGAAATACACACATACATTTTAATGTCATGTATATCCTCTTTATTGATGATTGATTTTTGTGTTTTGTCTTCGCCTCAGTGGTGCACTGGAGTCCACTCTGCCTAATCCCCTGGAGACCGGGGTTCAAGTCCGGTTCATGTCTTCTGTCGGAAGACTCTTATCTCTATTTCATACGAATTATAAAGTCAAGTATAACCTTTGTGATGAAATTATCAGGTGTCTTGTTGGTGCATTGTTTAGTTCGGCGGTTATCACTCTAAACAGCTCATGTTCGCATCCCTGCAAAAACGTCGACAGGGGTGCCACTGTAGTTATTTATTGGTCAAAAACATAAGGGGTAACACTGTTGTTTTTTATTGGTCGTCATGAAAAAAAACATAAGGGGTAACACTGTCGTTTTTTATTGGTCATGAAAAAACACTGTTGTTTTTTATTGGTCGTCATGAAAAAAAACATAAGGGGTAACACTTGTTTTTTATTGGTCGTCATGAAAAAAAACATAAGGGGTAACATTGTCGTTTTTTATTGGTCGTCATGAAAAAAAACATAAGGGGTACTGTAGTTATTTATTGGTCAACATGGAAAAAACATTAGGGGTAACTGTCGATTTTTATCGGCCATCATGAATTAAATATAAGGGGTAACACTGTCGATATTTATCAAATAAAAGATAGGGGGTGGCACTGTTGTTTTTTATTGGTCGTCATCAAAAAAAACATAAAGGGTAACACTGTCGTTTTTTATTGGTCGTCATGAAAAAAAACATAAGGGGTAACACTGTTGTTTTTTATTGGTCATCATGAAAAAAAACATAAGGGGTAACACTGTCGTTTTTTATTGGTCGTCATGAAAAAAAACATAAGGGGTAACACTGTTGTTTTTTATTGGTCGTCATGAAAAAAAACATAAGGGGTAACACTGTCGTTTTTTATGGGTCATGAAAAATCACTGTTGTTTTTTATTGGTCGTCATGAAAAAAAACATAACACTGTTGTTTTTTATTGGTCGTCATGAAAAAAAACATAAGGGGTAACACTGTTGTTTTTTATTGGTCGTCATGAAAAAAAACATAAGGGGTAACACTTGTTTTTTATTGGTCATCATGAAAAAAAACATAAGGGGTAACACTGTTGTTTTTTATTGGTCGTCATGAAAAAAAACATAAGGGGTAACACTGTCGTTTTTTATTGGTCGTCATGAAAAAAAACATAAGGGGTAACACTGTCGTTTTTTATTGGTCATGAAAAAACACTGTTGTTTTTTATTGGTCGTCATGAAAAAAAACAAGGGGTAACACTGTTGTTTTTTATTGGTCATCATGAAAAAAAACATAAGGGGTAACACTTGTTTTTTATTGGTCGTCATGAAAAAAAACATAATGGGGAACACTGTTGTCTTTGTCAAATAAAATATAAGGGGTAACACTGTCGTTTTTTACTGGTCATGAAAAAAAACATAAGGGGTAACACTGTTGTTTTTTATTGGTCGTCATGAAAAAAAACATAAGGGGTAACACTGTCGTTTTTTATTGGTCATGAAAAAACACTGTTGTTTTTTATTGGTCGTCATGAAAAAAAACATAAGGGGTAACACTGTTGTTTTTTATTCGTCGTCATGAAAAAAAACATAAGGGGTAACACTGTTTTTTTTTATTGGTCGTCATGAAAAAAAACATAAGGGGTAACACTGTTGTTTTTTATTGGTCGTCATGAAAAAAAACATAAGGGGTAACACTGTCGTTTTTTATTGGTCATCATGAAAAAAACCATAAGGGGTAACACTGTTGTTTTTTATTGGTCGTCATGAAAAAAAACATAAAGGGTAACACTGTCGTTTTTTATTGGTCATCATGAAAAAAAACATAAGGGGTAACACTTGTTTTTTATTGGTCATCATGAAAAAAACCATAAGGGGTAACACTGTTGTTTTTTATTGGTCGTCATGAAAAAAAACATAAAGGGTAACACTGTTGTCTTTGTCAAATAAAATATAAGGGGTAACACTGTCGTTTTTTATTGGTCGTCATGAAAAAAAACATAAGGGGTAACACTGTCGTTTTTTATTGGTCATGAAAAAACACTGTTGTTTTTTATTGGTCGTCATGAAAAAAAACATAAGGGGTAACACTGTTGTTTTTTATTGGTCATCATGAAAAAAAACATAAGGGGTAACACTGTTGTTTTTTATTGGTCATCATGAAAAAAAACAAAGGGTAACACTGTTGTCTTTGTCAAATAAAATATAAGGGGTAACACTGTCGTTTTTTATTGGTCGTCATGAAAAAAAACATAAGGGAAATAATAGAAATACACACATACATTTTAATGTCATGTATATCCTCTTTGTTGATGATTGATTATTGTGTATTGTCTTTGCCTCAGTGGTGCACTGGAGTGCACTCTGCCTAATCCCCTGGAGACCGGGGTTCAAGTCCGGTTCATGTCATCTGTCGGAAGACTCGTATCTCTATTTCATAAGAATTATAAAGTCAAGTATAACCTTTGTGATGTATTTATCAGGTGTCTTGTTGGTGCATTGTTAAGTTCGGCAGTTATCACTCTAACCAGCTCATGATCGCATCCCTGCAAAAACGTAGACAGGGGTGCCACTGTAGTTATTTATTGGTCAACATGGAAAAAACATTAGGGGTGACTGTCGTTTTTTATCGGCCGTCATGAATTAAATATAAGGGGTAACACTGTCGATATTTATCAAATAAAAGATAGGGGATGGCACTGTTGTTTTTCTTTGGTCCTCATGAAAAAAAACATAAGGGGTAACACTGTCGTTTTTTATTGGTCATCATGGAAAAAAATATAAGGGGTAACACTGTCGTTTTTCATTGGTCGTCATGAAAAGAAACATAAGGGGTAACACTTGTTTTTTTATTGGTCGTCATGAAAAAAAACATAAGGGGTAACACTGTTGTTTTTTATTGGTCGTCATCAAAAAAAACATAAAGGGTAACACTGTTGTTTTTTATTGGTCGTCATCAAAAATAACATAAGGGGTAACACTGTCGTTTTTCATTGGTCGTCATGAAAAAAAACATAAGGGGTAACACTGTCGTTTTTTATTGGTCATGGAAAAAAACATAAGGGGTAACAATGTTGTTTTTTATTCGTCGTCATGAAAAAAAACATAAGGGGTAACACTGTTGTTTTTTATTGGTCATCATGAAAAAAAACATAAGGGGTAACACTGTTGTTTTTTATTGGTCATCATGAAAAAAAACATAAGGGGTAACGCTGTTGTTTTTTATTGGTCATCATGAAAAAAAACATAAGGGGTAACACTGTTGTTTTTTATTGGTCATCATGAAAAAAAACATAAAGGGTAACACTGTTGTCTTTGTCAAATAAAATATAAGGGGTAACTGTCGTTTTTTATTGGTCGTCATGAAAAAAAACATAAGGGAAATAATAGAAATACACACATACATTTTAATGTCATGTATATCCTCTTTATTGATGATTGATTAGCGTGTATTGTCTTTGCCTCAGTGGTGCACTGGAGTGCACTCTGCCTAATCCCCTGGAGACCGGGGTTCAAGTCCGGTTCATGTCTTCTGTCGGAAGACTCGTATCTCTATTTCATAAGAATTATAAAGTCAAGTATAACCTTTGTGATGTATTTATCAGGTGTCTTGTTGGTGCATTGTTAAGTTCGGCAGTTATCACTCTAACCAGCTCATGATCGCATCCCTGCAAAAACGTAGACAGGGGTGCCACTGTAGTTATTTATTGGTCAACATGGAAAAAACATTAGGGGTGACTGTCGTTTTTTATCGGCCGTCATGAATTAAATATAAGGGGTAACACTGTCGATATTTATCAAATAAAAGATAGGGGGTGGCACTGTTGTTTTTCTTTGGTCCTCATGGAAAAAAAACATAAGGGGTAACACTGTCGTTTTTTATTGGTCATGAAAAAAAACATAAGGGGTAACACTGTCGTTTTTCATTGGTCGTCATGAAAAAAAACATAAGGGGTAACACTGTCGTTTTTTATTGGTCATGGAAAAAAACATAAGGGGTAACAATGTTGTTTTTTATTCGTCGTCATGAAAAAAAATATAAGGGGTAACACTGTCGTTTTTTATTGGTCGTCATGAAAAAAAAACACAAGGGGTAACACTGTTGTTTTTTATTGGTCGTCATGAAAAAAAACATAAGGGGTAACGCTGTTGTTTTTTATTGGTCATCATGAAAAAAAACATAAGGGGTAACACTGTCGTTTTTTATTGGTCGTCATGAAAAAAAACATAAGGGGTAACACTGTTGTTTTTTATTCGTCGTCATGAAAAAAAACATAAGGGGTAACACTGTCGTTTTTTATTGGTCATGAAAAAACACTGTTGTTTTTTATTGGTCGTCATGAAAAAAAACCACAAGGGGTAACACTGTTGTTTTTTATTGGTCGTCATGAAAAAAAACATAAGGGGTAACACTGCTGTTTTTTATTCGTCGTCATGAAAAAAAACATAATGGGTAACACTGTTGTTTTTTATTGGTCATCATGAAAAAAAACATAAGGGGTAACACTGTTGTTTTTTATTGGTCGTCATGAAAAAAAACATAATGGGTAACACTGTTGTTTTTTATTGGTCGTCATCAAAAAAAACATAAAGGGTAACACTGTTGTTTTTTATTGGTCGTCATCAAAAAAAACATAAGGGGTAACACTGTCGTTTTTCATTGGTCGTCATGAAAAAAAGCATAAGGGGTAACACTGTCGTTTTTTATTGGTCATGGAAAAAAACATAAGGGGTAACAATGTTGTTTTTTATTGGTCGTGAAGAAACACTGTTGTTTTTTATTGGTCGTCATGAAAAAAAACCACAAGGGGTAACACTGTCGTTTTTTATTGGTCGTCATGAAAAAAAACATAAGGGGTAACACTGTTGTTTTTTATTCGTCGTCATGAAAAAAAACATAAGGGGTAACACTGTCGTTTTTTATTGGTCATGAAAAAAAACATAAGGGGTAACACTGTTTTTTTTTATTGGTCATCATGAAAAAAAACATAAGGGGTAACACTGTTGTTTTTTATTGGTCGTCATGAAAAAAAACATAATGGGTAACACTGTTGTCATCATGAAAAAAAACATAAGGGGTAACACTGTCGTTTTTTATTGGTCGTCATGAAAAAAAACATAACCCTGCGTTCACACCAAAAGATGCATTTGCTGACCGAACGCGTTGCTGCCGAAGTTTTGCGGCGCCGCAAATCAAGTTTTGCGGCGCGGCAAGGTTTTGCGGCGCGGCAAAAGTTGAAATATTTCAACTCGAGCAGCATTTGCCGCGCCGCAAAATACGTGAACGCGCCCTCCGCCCGTGCCCGGGCGGGGGTAACACTGTTGTTTTTTATTGGTCGTCATGAAAAAAAACATAAGGGGTAACACTTGTCTTTGTCAAATAAAATATAAGGGGTAACACTGTCGTCTTTGTCAAATAAAATATAAGGGGTAACACTGTTGTTTTGCATCAGTCATCATGGGAAAAAAACAAGGGGTAACTGTCATTTTTATCAAATGAAACGTAAAGCGTAACACTGTCATTTTTTATCTGTCGTCATGAAAAACCCATAAGGGGTAACACTGTCAAAAAGTATCGATTAAAACATAGGGGGTAACACCAGGGACGCGGGAAGTCAGTCCGAGGGGGGGGTGCTGAGAGAGAGTCTATATAATGACGTCATAATAAATGATGCGCAACATCCATTGTTTACAGAGACGAGATGACGGGTGACGTCACATTCAGGGTTCGTTTTTTGTGTATGTTTAAACATGACAATCAATCATAACAACGTTTATAGGACATAAAAGTCGAAAAAGCATAATAGGTCCCCTTTAAGTACAACAATCTAGTTGAGGTACTTACGTACCAAAATTCTATGTGACCCCCCTTTTCCATGACCTCCACTGGCTCCCTGTCGTAGTCAATACGATGTTCTTGGCCTAAAAGGTGGTTAACGGAACTGCCCCTGCCTACCTCCAAGCGTTGACCACACAGCCTAGCTCAGGCGCTCCGCTCAGCTACCTCAGCTGGACACCTGGCACCGCCATCGCTAAGAGCAAGCAAAGGTTTTCACAATAAAGTCACAATTCATCTGTTTGGTAAAGCACATGGGGTTTATTGAAAGGCGCTATATTTGAATTAATTATTATTCAAAAACAATACTGATTTGATTCAATAAAAGGTTGTTTAACCATTTTGCACAGATTAGAGAAAAACTAAAAAATAGCAGCCAAGAATCGATATAAATAAATGTTTAAAATGTGTTTATGGTTAGGTATGTATTAAACATACCTATGTGTATTATGAATATACCTATGTATTTACTTAATTAACTACTAGGACTAGAAGGAATAAAAAAATATGTTTTAAACTTCCCACTACCGTCGGTGTAGACAACTGATCAGTATATCCACTGAAATTAAATCTGCCCCTACTGTAACTTATTTTAAAAATAAATTAAAAAAGCACATTTATTTTCTACTGCTTTCCATTAGTCTTGTTTTTGTTTTATTTTATTCTGTTGTTACTTCAATAATAAAAATTTTTTTTGTATATATATATATCTATTATATATTTATATATATCTATTATATATATATATACACACACACACATTTTATTTTATTTTTTTATTTTAAAGCACTTTGAATAACCACTGTGTCTGATACTGTGCTATACAAAGCCACACCTACCAATATGTTGTCAATAGAACCCCCATGGACAGCAGTGTTTTCAGACAAAGGGTTCACATGTATTGCAAGATTCAAACACAGTGCAATCTGTAATAATTTTCTGTCATTTATGAAGACCTATACGGTGGGAATAGCAGAGAGAAACTACACACGGTGAGTTCAATTGAATATGACAGTCGGCTAAAGGATGTTTCCTACCTACATTACATATATAGGCTACACACATTTCTTGAGATTTAAACCCTGCAGTAATCTTAAGTCAAATACGTTCAACCATGTTGACAATGACAGTACCCTCTTGGACAACATTTCCTTAAGGTGAATGTTTAGAAAATAAAGGGTTCACATGTATTGCAAGTTTCAATCTGAAATTTTTTTTTTCAAAACCTATGCTATGGGAACAGTACCCGACCACACTTTAACATCAGGCGAGTTAAATTTAAAATGACAGTAGCCTCAATTATGTTTTATACCTACATTACTCATATGTAGATTTTTTCGAGATTTAAAACCTGCAGTCATCTTATTTAAAATGCACATAAAGGTATGTTATATATGAAACTAAATATATGTGCTACCATTATAACAACTGGTTTGTGTATGTGCAATACTTTTTTCACTAAATTATGTTGAAATTATTATTGCTGGTGTTCCTTTTTGCACAGATAACCTCGAGTTGCGTCTGGGTAAGATTTGTATTCTGATTAAATATTGTATGTAGAAAATGTACGTTAGTTTTTAGTGTGTCCATTTGTCAATGTAGTGTAATTAATATGTTCCCAAAGAACACAAGGACGCTTCAGGTAAAGAGTATGTTAATCTGAGTTTTCGAAAGTAGGCTACATTTTTGGAATCACCATTTTAAAAACCCATTTTTTTCTATCGCTTCAAATGCTTAATCGGTGTTAAACGGCCTGAATGTAATCTAAAGTAGACCTAGTCTTTCCAAAGTTTTCTTTCAACCCTGCGTTTAGTTGTGGTTTTCTAGTCTTTCTAGTGAAGGGGATTTGCCGACAACCATTGTGCACCGCCTGAACAGAATCGAAACGGGCGATGAGGAAGCGGGCGACTTGACAAAATAAATATAGGGGTCGGGTTAAAAAAAAAGAAGAAACAAATTATAATTATGATAATATTATAGAAAATTATATAATAAAAACATGAAAAAGGAGTGAAGTGTGCACAGATGTTCAACAGTTGGCCCTACAGTCAGGGGTCAAGGCCGGTGTGGGTACCAGATTGACTCGGCTGCCAGATCGACTCGGGGTCCTGCGCTTACAGATGACGTATCGACACAAGCCAACGGACAAAACCCGGAAGGGTTGTTTATAAACGGGGCTCAATCATGGACATAAAAAGAAGGCTCATCCATTTTGGTTTTGATTTCATTGGACGCCGCCCATTCTTTCGCACAAACAAAGCCATTGGAAACACGTCTAAAAGCACAGATGAATGCATATGTAACCCAGTTCCTGTTAGGGACTCTTATTCTGAAGGAGGAGAACGGAAGTGTCTGCGTGTGGGTCGCTGTTTTGACTCTGTGTTGGGAGCGCTAGAAATAAAGTGGATCGCCCCGTTCAGTGAATGGAGTTAACCGATTCTTCTTTTATATATAACCCAAGTATATGCAACAATAATTTGTACATTCGATTATTATTCATAGATTAGAAAACAAAAGGAGATCGTTAATACTTTGGAATAACATGGGAATGAATGAAACGCGCATGCGCATTTAAAAGACAGCGTTTACAGGAAGTGCGTCATTATTGCGCATCTAGGACCCCGAGTCGATCCGGCAGCCGAGTCAATCCGGTACCCACACCGGCATTCGAGAGGGCCTAGTGCACGGCTCCGTTAACGTCTCGTGTCCGAGGTTTTTCCTTTTAACATGAATGACGTTGATGGTTTTAAGACACTGTGGTGACTTTTTAGTGTTAAGTGTTTTAGTGATAAAGGGATTTTTAGGCTGGTTCAGCTGCTGCTCAATGACTCGCGTTCCTCTGCTTGCGATCATTGCGATTCACCATTATTGATCTATTTATTCAAAAGATCCAAAGACGCATTACGGTATCATTTTTATAAAAAATGCTTAAAAACAAGAATATTTCTGCATCCGGTACGTCATGAACAAGGGCGTGGCTAGGCTCCCGAGATGCAGAAGCATATCTCTCCTTGATGTTGCCCTGCGTCATTGAGCAGTTTACATAGGAATGAATGGGCACCATTTTGGAATCCGGTGTCCATTCTATAATATGTCCATGAAGCCGAGCCGGTCTGGTACCTACACCGGCACTAGGCATAGGCGAACTAGGCGGTCGCCTAGGGCGGCAAATGCATTGGGGGCGACAATAGCGTATGGGGCGTCCCCTGGTGGCGGCCTTAATTAATTAATGAATTTTAATGAAACAAGCGAAATTAAACATGCTCTCCAAACACGTTTCGAAATGGAACGTACAACAGCTAATGAATTATTATTGAATCCATCACTGAAGCTCGCTGAAGCTTCCCCCCCCCCCTCGGAAATCTCGCCATATTATTAGCGCCGGGCCTGCCTATTCAGTCTTCCAATTTATCAACAGAAAGTATCACAGCCATCAAGGTAGCCTACATATCTCGGAACATGGTAGGCCCATGGTATAGTAGAAAACCTGCTGCAAAAGTGTTATGAATAGCCCCCGGTCAATTTCTTTATAATATTATCTATATAGGCCTACTGTATATTGACAATTATACAAAAATAACCCTGGGTCTACTGATCTCTCATTTAGATCATGCATTAAAGACCTCGGGAGTATATGTGCTTGAGAAAAAAAAAAAGAGGTAAAGAGAGAGTAGGCCCTAATGCACTGGTGACGGTGCGCGCACTACACTGCATGAATTGTATCTGATAGTGATTGAGAGAGTCCGTCTGTCTGTGCCCCTGAGAAAATTATAAAGGAAGTCAGCCCCCATAAGAACTTCCATTCCATACTTCTACAGATTCAGGACCATTGCAATCTATAGCTCAATATACAAATATACATTATTTCTCTGAGGAAATAATGTGATGCATATCGACACAGAAAAGTCCTTTCTGTTAGAAAGTGTTTTATGACTAAACCTAACAAATTAGTCCCTAATATGATGGAATAAACACGTGAATGTGCATAGTGACGCCTAGTGGTAGGACTGGGAACATTACAAGGAGACAGATTTTTAAATGATTGTTATGGATGTTGAAAAGGCGATTGCGCATCTACATTGTTGTGTACGGTACAGCACTTTTCCGCGGGCAGGGACTTCATGGTTTAATAAATCCATCCTGCTTATTTATGTTGGCTGTTTTACAAACAAAGTAATCTGTGGAATATAATGGCAATAAATACAATCAGACCATCTAGACCAAATATTTGTATATTTTTTATTTTACTACGTTTAATATGTAGCCTTGTTTATGAAGTTTATGAAAAAGAAAAGTGAATAGGGCCAGTGGGGAGGCTAGCATGGAGGAGAGATGGGAAAAGGAGAAGAGAGGAGAGATGAGAGGAGGATGAGAAAGAAGATGAGAGGGGGGATGTGTCAAGGTGGCATTAGGGCTCTACACTACAGGACTGATGTAGGCCTACATGGTTGATAGGTCTGGGGCTCCAGGGGGAGATGCTGGACAGACTCGTCTGGGCAACAAAAACAGAGATAATACACTTTGAGTTAGCATAGCGTGTGTAGGCCTACATAGAATAACGATTAGAAATGCAATACTTTCATCAGAAACCCCCAAACTTTATACTTCAACAGCTGATCAATACATTCACTGGCCCTGGCAGGGTTGAGTAAACAAGCCCATCGACTTACACACTGGACCCGTTCTCTGAGGCAATCCCGGTACATATTTGAACAGCATTTGGGTAGGCTTAACGCTCTTTTTCTTCTCTTGGACAGAAGTATCGGTTCTGAACAATGGTTTTTGAAAATATAATATATCATACCATTAAAACAAAAAACTAAATTTGCCAACAAAAAGATTGTGCGGATGAAAAAAAATAAGAGTTTAAAAGAGTTTTAAAGAAATACCTATCGGCTATAAATCAGCCATATTGTTTGTTTTTCAAGGTGAAAGAACAGACCTTCATGTTCCAGCAACATGGATCTTGCGTGTTCTGTGGTTGTGCTACTAATGAGCTGTGTCTTTGGAAGTCCTGTACCTTCGTTAGATGTCAACAGGTAAGAGATTCATCCCCTTTGAAAGCAATGTTCAGAGTTCAGCACGCAACATTGTTGAACTGTTTAAACATTGTTTCTTTAGAGAAGGAGTTCAGCCTGTAGACGATAGGCCTATTCCAATTGACAGCAACTCCACCGGGTGAGTTTTAAGAGGAAATAACGAAACAAATTACTATATAAAACGTGTGATACTTGATTCAGATGCAATGTATAATGTGAAGATTGTCAGAGGACCAATTTGTTGCAAACAGCACCCTCATGGACAGCAGTGTTTTTAGACAATAAAGGGTGTATTGCAAGATTTATAAACAATGCAATCTATCATCATTTATTTTCCTATATGAAGACTGTATGAAGACCGATACGATGAGAACACCACCCTATGGAACCGCAACTCCACAGGGTGAGTTGAGGGGAAAACACTAAACGAATAACAATATCGAGTAGGCCTACACTCATATGTGATGCCAGATTCAGATGCAATGCATATTCTTTATCCTATATGAAGAATGTCTGAGGACCAATATGTTGACAAAAGCCCCCTCCTGGACAGCATATCCACAGGGTGAGTTTTTAGACAATAAAGGGTTCACATGCAAGATTCATACATTCATTTTGTTCCATTTATGAAGGCTGTATGAAGACCGATACGATGAGAATAGTACCTTAGCAAACAAGAACAAAACAGGGTGAGTTCAATTTAAATGAGTAGACTCAATTATGTTTTATACCTACATTACTCATATGTACATTTTCTAGAGATTTAAACCCTGCAGTAAACTTAACTCAAATACGTTCAACTATGATGACAATAGCACCCTCATGGACGACAAATACACAAGGTAGGATTTTAGACAATAAAAGGTTCACATGTATTGCAAGATTCATACATCGTGCAATCTGTAATGATTTTCTTTCCTTTATGAAGACCGTATGAAGATCGATACGATGAGAATAGTACCCTAGCAGACAGGAACAAAACACGGTGAGTTCAATTTAAAATGACAGTCGGCTAAATCATGTTTTATACCTACATTACTTTATTTTCTAGAGATTTAAACCCTTCAGCAATCATAACAAACACGTTAGACTATGTTGACAATAGCACCCTCATGGACAACAAATCCACAAGGTAGGTTTTTAGACAATAAAGGTTCACATGTATTGCAAGATTCATACACAATGAAATCTGTATTTCTTTTTCTTTCCTATATGAAGAGATGACGATATTCTCCTAGCTAACAGAAACAACACAGGGCGAGTTAATTTTTTAATGACCGTCTGCTAAATTATGTTTTATACCTACATTACTCGTATGTATATTTTCAAGAGATTTAAACCCCTGAGATTTAAGCCCTCCAAATAATCTTAATTCAAATATACATGCATATGTAATTTGAAACCAAATCCATGTGTTAGCATTATATTAACTGGTTTGAGGGTTTTGAGAAGAAGAAAATAAATTACAATAAAAGAAACATTCAACTTTAATGCAGCATGCATATTCAATCTGTAATCTTTTTATTTTTTCTTGTATGAAGACTGGCTGAAGGAAAATACGCTGGCCGAGAGTTGAGCACCTCAGGGTGAGTGCCATTTAAAATGACAGTAGGCTAAAGGATGTTTTAGGGCATCACTCATATGCGCTCCATAACTGACCACGGTCTTCTGGTCTTGGTGTACGGACAAAGCCCATAGGGAGGGCCCACATCTCACCTGTCCTAAACTCCCTTCATTGGTTGCCCGACAGTTATAGAATCGTTCTTAAAGTCCTCTTATTGGTGTTCAAAACACGATAGGGATCAACACCCGAATACTTACACTCTGGTCCTCTGGCCTTTTAGTTCTTCTCCGGTTGCAAATCTTTTTTTTTTTTTTCTCCATAGGAGGGTATAGGGACAAGTAGGCCTACCACCTTTTTCACCTCTGATTTGCCTTTGATTGGTTAGAAGGGCTCTCCCCCAATTGGTTAGGGTTAACCCTAAGCATAACCCTAACCATAGGAGGGGAGCCCTTCTAAGCTAACCCTAACCTCCCCAAAACAGCTACGACTAATCAGAACACGATCTAAAGTAGAGCCCTTCTAACCAATCAGAGGCGAAAAAGGAGGTACTTAGCCCTACCATCCTACGAAAAAAAGATTTGCTCCCCGGGTGAGGACAGACATCTATGGGGAGGCGGCCTTTAGTGTCAGCCAGACCTACCGCCCTCGTTATTATCTGGGTAGACCTTAAGTCTGTTCCGTTTTGCGACCAACTTGAAGTATGTTCCTAAACTTTCCCTGGGTCAGCGCAATCGTACCTATAGGGGGTTAGGTAAGAGGTACTCACCACAGGTCCACAGCCACCGTAGGCAAACAACTCTCTCTCTGTGAAACTCCGCAGCGGCTCCTCGTCTCCAGGTGACTAGCCCACGCTTTGACTCCCGTCGTTCAACTTCCCTGTTTACTAACAACCAAAAAGGTCCCTCATTAAAGAGACTTGACAGCAAAACGGTTGTCCCTTTGGGTTAGGTCCTATATCAGAGTCTCACCTCCAGAAACTCTCAACCCACAGTCTCACTTCCTGAGACTCACCTGCCCACTCAGCTGTTGCCAAATACCGCTAATTAGTACCTCAACACCGCCCCCTCTGTGTGATGTCAGTACAGACCCTAACCATGAGCACACTAGAACTAACCCTAATCGTAACAGTGTCTAAATGCCCATGCTCCAAGTGACTCAAATAAATACAAAACCAGGTAGTTGGAGTGAATAACAAAATGGAAACAAGACTGATAGTACCTTGTTTACCCCCCAACAAGAAAATTATATCAACTTACCCATTTCGTCAAAATTATTTGTTTTTTTGTGTTCTCAAAAACAACACTTAATAGAAGGCACATATTTTACTTTATTCATGGTGTCTGTACTGGCTGCAGCCTCGCTTCTCATTACCTCATTTTTTGTGTTACCATTATATCAACTGGTTTGTGTATGTGCAATATGTTTTGAACTTAACTTCTCCCATAAAGACTCGATCACTGATAAGTATGAACAGGATTTATTTAAATAACGACATGGGAATATTTTGCATGGTAAATCTTTGGCATGAGCCCCGTCACTGATCCAGGGTGACGTGCGGACTCGGCGTATCCTGCCAGGACTAGCAGGGGCGGAGCCTTCCCCAAAAGAGAGGACGTAGGCCTACGCCGGAAATAGGTGATAACTCGGCATGTCCTGCCGGGACTGGCAGGGGCGGAGCCGACCCCAAAAATAGAATAGCGAAAGGGGTAATGAGACCATACATACCTGCGTAGAAGAAGTGGACAAGGATCTATACTGCTTCTGGAAGATAAAAGGCATACCCAATATACGACATATTAAGAGTCAATCATACATACCGTAAAACGATAAGCTTAAAACCGTCAGCGAGATCGATGAATCACGTAAAAGCAGTTGACATGAAATGAAACGAGATCAATTAAAATTTAGAGCACTCTGCAGCTGTTACGCAGCGAGCCACGAGTGCTTTCGTGCTGTACCAACTGCCGTGGTCGATTCACTCTCCGGGGTCGCTGCGTGACCTGAGTGCTTTCGCGTTGAACCACCGACGTGGTCAACGAACTCACGAGTGCCCTTGATGTGCCACCGACGTGGTCACGCACTCACCGGTGTTGTTGCAGCAAGTATTGTGAACTTCTATGTTGAACACCGACGTGGTCAACGAAATCACGAGTGCCCTTGATGTGCCACCGACGTGGTCACGCACTCACCGGTGTTGCTGCAGCAAATATTGTGTACTTCCGTGTTGAACACCGACGTGTTCAATGAACTCCGAGTGCCCTGCACTTGAGTGTTTGATATTATGCCACCGACGTGGTAATTAAATTTGCATGTGCCCGAGTTGTGCCCACCGACGTGGTCAACGCACTACCAGGGTTGCTGCAGCGAACGTGGAGTTCTGTGTTGTACCGCACCGACGTGCGCAACGAACTCACGAGTGCTTGAGTTGTTCCCACCGACGTGGGCAACGCACTCACCGGGGTTGCTGCAACGAACTAGAGTTCTGAGTTGTACCGCACCGACGTGCGCAACGAACTCACGAGTGCTTGAGTTGTTCCCACCGACGTGAGCAACGCACTCACCGGGGTTACTGCAGTCAAACCATGAGTATTAGATAACGTGCCACCGACGTGGTCATACTCACGAGTGCCCGAGTTGTTACCACCGACGTGGTCAACGCACTCACCGGGGTTGCCGCTGCAACCTTGAGTTTTATTTTCCTATTTACGCCACTAACGTGACAGCGAACTCAAGAGTGTTTTCTAGATGATCCACCGACGTGGTCACACTCGCCGGGGTTGCTGCAGGTTAACCTGAGTTATGAAACCGAATTTTGCTTTATGAATTTAGTACCTGATAACCACCACCGCCGGTAGTTGCAAATAGTGTTGCTTTTGGCAATGAAAATTATGACTAATTGTACGTCCACACCAGGAGCGACCAAAGCGTCAAAGACGCTCTGGTCGCTCACAAAGTTTCGCTGCGAATTTTTCTGTTCGCTTTGGTCGCTCAAGTCGCTCATGACGTACAATTCAATTATGCAGACGCATTTAAAGGAACCGTATGCGTTTAGTAGGCCCTACAGACAGCCACATCAAATAGTGAACTCTCCCATACACCTTGGCCATATTGCCGAGACGGTTTTGCTTGTTCGATAAAGTGCTTCGACAACAAGTAGGACAGTGATTCCCCCCAACATAAAAAAAATCCTAAAATGTAGGCTAATTACAACCGAGAACAAAAAACCCTGCGTGCTGTAGTAGTTAAAATATGTTTCACTGATCTGGATCTGCAAATCATGATCTGCACTCATTCGTCGCATTCAAAACAAATAGACGTTGGGACACATGGCTAATTTGCATACGTGCACAGGACTGGTTGGCTCCGCAAGGCAAATAATGGAACATATCTATCTATCTATCTATCTATCTATCTATCTAGGCCTTTCTGTCTATCTATCTATCAACGCGTGTCTAGTTTTAATGTGATGTATTGTGTGTATTATCCAGTCAGACTTGTTCTGTGTGGTATTGTAGGCTACTGTCCTGTGTGGGACGAACCACCTAAATGGATTCCCGACGATTTGTGTCGTTTGGTATTAATAAAGACTTGACTATCTATCTATCTAGACTATTTAATTAAAAATTATTCACCTCAGGCTCCGTGAATAGTGGGGAATAGAGGGATAAAAGACAAGAGATATATCCCTTGTCATTTATCCCTCGTCTTGTCGATTAGTTTGTTTATGTGACGATTTCAAATACTATTTTGGTTTTGTTTAAAGCATGCTACACGCGATTGGTTGGTTAGATTGGTGGCATGCAGAGCAAATTATGATTCCCGCTTAAATACGAACGTTCTAGATGTAGCCTATAAATACTCCCGCTTATCATCACTTGATATCCAAACCACTATGGCGTTTCGATCTCTGAACTGAAAAAGGGTGGGTTCGTACAACACCGGGTGCCCAGTTACAGCCGCGATTAATACTTCAGCCGACATTTTGTTCAGTGAGTGAATAAAGGTAGGTAGGAACCAAAGTGCCTGCCGATGTTCCCTGGGATCCACGCAAGCGAAGAGCGTCTACATTCCGATTGGCTGTCAGTGTTTGGTCGCTGAAGCGAATAATAGTAATTTGCATAAAGTTAAAAAGTTTTCAACTTCTTTTTGACGCTCTGGTCGCTCAACTTTGGCCGCTGGTAGCTTTGGTCGCTTTGGTCGCTCTTGCCCATAGAAAGTGAATGACTTCCGGCGATTTGGTCGCTCAATTCGCTTCTGGTGTGGACGGACAGTTAAGTCGTCATCAACAAACCTTTATCGCGTGAGAAAAACGAGACTGGACGCAACGTGGATGCTGGGCATGTGACAATAGCAGTGATTAAATGCATCGTACAATATAGTTGGCGAATAAACCAAGACTAAAAAGTGTTTTACGAAAATAAGACTGCTAAAATGTCTCTTCATTTTCGTTGACCTAAACAAGGCGATAAGGACTTATAACGTTATTTTGTTCGACTGGAACTTCAACTGTTCCAGACATAACATCAATTTTCAACCATTTACCTTATTTAACAAAACTACGCACATGTAACTTCGATAATATCTAAATGGAAATACGATAACACTGGAAAGAGTATGAATGTAACTAAAACTAATAAAAACTAAAATGACAGCTTGACACAAGACTAGACCAACACTAGAAAGGAAACAGGCCACCAAAAACAGCTATGGTTGCAAACGTGTAAAACTTGTCTTAACCGACGTTAGAGAGCATCGTGTGCGCTTGAAGAAAGAACCTTGAATTCGACCGGATGTAGGACGTCGAGTTCTGTGTTGTACCGCACAGATGTGTGCAACGAACTCACGACTAGTGCCCGAGTTGTGCGTTGACGTGGTCAACGCACTCACCGGGGTTACTGCAGTCAACCATGAGTAATAGATAACGTGCCGCCGACGTGGTCATAGTCACGAGTGCCCGAGTTGTTACCGCTGCGCTTTGGTCAACGCACTCACCGGGGTCGCCGCAGCGAACCGAGTTTTATTTTTTCCATGATATACCACCAACGTGACACCAAACTCAAAGAGTGTTTACTAGATGATCCACCGACGTGGTCGAACTTGCCGGGGTTGCTGCAGGTTAACCTCGAGTTATATAGCCGAATTTTGCTTTATGAGTTTAGTACCTGATAACCACCACCACCACCAGTAGTTGCAAATAGTGTTGCTTTTGACACCGAAAATTATGACTAAATGTCGTCATCGACAAACCTTTATCGCGTGAGGAAAACAATGCTGGTCATATGACAATAACTATAATTAAATGCGTAGTGCGATGTTGTTGGCGAATACAAACGAGACTGAAAGTGTTTTACAAAGTAGGACTGCTAAAATGTCTTCATTTCCGTTGACCTAAACTAGGTGATAAACTGTAATAACGTTTTGTCCAAACGGAACTTCAACTGTTTAAGACATAACATAAATTTTCGACCGTTTACCTTATTTAACAAATCTACGCACTTGTATCTTTAATACCTAAACGGAATTTCAATATGTTGCATATTCTTGAAGAAAGTTGTCCAATCCCGGGATGCTTTTAACTGACTTCATTTATTATAAAGTCGGCATGTTTCGGTATGGTAACTGAAGCTTAACGGAGGGAATTGTATCTAACGCGTGTGAGAGGAAAATACCGTGATCTACTTCGAGCCCCCGGGCTTAGGCCCGGGGTGGCTCTCTGGCCTCTCGAGTTCGAAACCACCCGCTAGAGAGGACGTCAAGTGGGCGTGGCCTAGTGGGCGTGGCCGGGGTGACGTAAAGGCTTCGGCTCCTTCTGTGGTGGAGCAGCCTTCAATAAGGTCTTGCTCCCCTTGTGGCTATGTGAGGGAAAATGCAGCTCCTTAAAATACTTATCACATATCACTAGAAAGAGTATGAACGTGTCTAAACTAATAAAAACAAAAGTGACACCTTGACACAAAGACTAAAACTAGAATGGAAACAGGCCGCCAAAAACAGCTGTAGTAGCAAACGTGATAAACCTGCCTTAACCGACGTTAGAGCATCGTGTGCGCTTGAAGGAAGAACCATGAATTCGACGGGATGTAGGATTCGTAAGCTGTGGAAGACCGCCTTCCCAGCCGTTTGATAGACGCGACCGGCAACCCTTGTTCAGCGGCTGTGGTTGCCGCTCCAATCCGGAAGGAGTGGCCAATGTAGGGGGGAGATAGTGGGCCGCACCCTTCTACCACCTTCTCGAGATTGACTCTGAACCACCCTTTAGTCATTGGCAGGCCGCAATAAACAGGTGATTCGGGGACGTGCGTTGCCGAAGCTTGAGATAAAGGAACATGGAAGCGTAAGGACAGAGAGTTGTTGATTCTTGAAATGATAATAGTAACAGCTGCTCCTAGGCTATCGCTTTTAGATGAAAAATGCCTTGCAGAGAAGGTGACATCAGCGAAAGTCAGGCCCCGTGTAGGGGAAAAAGTCTGAGTAGGAGACGTACGCATAAACCCAACGCATAAACCCGCGAACGCATAAACCCGTAAAACGCATGAACCCGTAGAACACATGAACCCGTAGAACACATGAACCCGTAGAACACATGAACCCGTAGAACGCTGTGAGAAACACTGACTCGAGTAATATGTTAAAATAAGGATGAAAACTCCCAGAGAGAGCACACTAATCTATTCAAAATATCGAGTGAGTTGGAGTGGCCAACACACATAAATAATTGTAATACACCAAAATTGTTAACTGACATACATGGCTAAACAAGCAAATGAAAAATTAAATACCCCGTGTAGGGGAAAAGTCTGAGTAGGAGACGTGGACGCATGAATGCATGAACCCGAGAACGCATGAACCCGTAGAACTGTGAGAAAACACCGTCTCGAGTAATATGTTAAAATAAGGATGAAATCTCCCAGCTCTGAGAGAGCACACTAATCTTTTTGAACTATCGAGCGAGTTGGAGTGGCCTACACGCGTAAATAATTGTAATAGGCCTACACCAACATTGTTAACTGTCATGCGTAGCTAAACGAGCAAATGAAAAATTAAATACCAACGCGACTGAAGCTATTAACAATAAGACTATAAATAATCATATAAAATGATACCATAATGTACCTGTTCTTTGTCTTTGGATCTTTTGAATAAATTGAACGATATGTGAATCGCATTGAGAGTTAGTGAGCAGCAGCTGAACCAATCTTCGTCAATAAAAACTTTAGTAATAATCAGTTACCACAGTGCCTAAAACCCATCAACTTCATTCATGTTAAAGTGAAGGGAAAACCTCAGACACAAGGAGTTAACCAAACAGTGCACGGTATAAAGATAATTATGAACCTTTGATTGCGAACGTAGAGTTCTGTGTTGTACCACACCGACGTGTGCAACGAACTCAACGAATTCAACCGGATGTAAAATCCGTATGCTGTGGAAGACCACCTTCCCAGCAGTTTTGACGCTGCTTTGTTATCGCAAAACATGGTTAGACGTTAACACCGCCATGCTTTGCCCCACAGAACGCTAGCTGCTGCGATAGGGTAAAGCTCGAACAGCGCAGACGACTCTGACCCGAGGGCGAACGTACCAGCTTCGACTGGCCATCCCTCAGCAATCCATTGCCCTTGGAAGAAACCCCCTAACCCAACCGAGGGAGCCGCATCCTGAAGCTGGACTGGTAGAGCTGTGAGAGAAAATACGCTGCGGGGGCTAACGCGGGGACTGCAGTAGCCATGGTAGCAGGGCACGTGCAAGGTGCGTAGCCTGTGAAGGCGGAGGAAGCCGAGCCTGATGGTTGCTGGAAGTAGAAAGGCGCCGTGGCGACCGACGACAGCGGGTTGGGGCCTGGACCCGTCCGGGAGTTCCGCATGGCGTTTCGACGGCGTCCATCCTGGCGCCAATGCTTAGCACCAACTCGGCGAGGGTTTGTAGAACCGGGCGGATGTCCGTGTTGGGAACTTGTTGGTGGTGTTGTTGAGGATACCGGGGACCGAAAAGAACGGCTTTCTGCGCTCGCTTGCCGGGACCAGAAGTAGTAGGCCGACCAGCACGAATCCGAAGTTATGACCTCTTGGTGTGTATTAACCGACGTAGCAACTAAGCGACGAGATATGCGAGATAATCAGAAGCACAGTAAAGCAGCAGCATGCGTCGAACAAAGACCTGAGCAGCAAAGACATATGTTAGACTACTCTTTATAGAGCAGGTGTAGGCAGGTGATTGGTAGCTGGTGATTGGTGATTGGCGGCCAGCCGCGCGTGATTTGAGTCCTCCTGGTAGAACTACCAGCAAGCTTAACATATGTGTGGCTGGAATCCCAGCCCTGAAATAAGTAATCTCTCTATAATCGTCAAATTGATTTTACAAGACGTAGTGAGTAACCATGAGTTTCTTTCTACAGGCCTGTTGCTGCTGGATTCCTATATGAATCGTCAGTAGATGCATTTTCCCAATCAGTGTCTTTACAACTACATTTGATTCATTCGTGGATGTGGCAAATTTTGGTGAAATAACACTGTCTTGTCTGTTTTGCACAGCAGTCGAGATGCACCTCCACTTATAACTCGACAGGAAACCCTTCCAAGGTTGACCTTCTGTATATAAACACTGCATACAATACATTTATATATTCATAAAGAAACCAATTTGGACCCATAGCTAAAGAAGATTCATTTATTTTCACGTAAACAATACAATTTAAGCAGTTTCTTACAGTTCATTTCTGGAATCACCATTTCCTTCTATCACCTTAAATGACTTAATCTGCATGTTCAACCCAGCATTTATTTGTGGTTTTCTTGTCTTTCTCTGGTTTAGCTGTTTACTTTCGACATGCATAGTACACCACCTGTCCAACCTTCTGCAGACGGGCGATGAGACCGCAGGGGACAAGACAAAAGATATCCACGGGCCCGGATGAAAAAAATAATTGTATTATTAGAATATTATATGACATTATGTAATAAAAAATTCATGATAAAGGAGTGTGCACTCGTCAAACAACGATATATATACTGTTGAGTCCTGAGAGGCAGGTCAGCTTGGTAACCATTTGGCAGTGCCTCTAATAATCAAGCAAAAACCGGTCAACAGTTGGAACAACAGTCTTCCAAGAAAGTATCACAGCCATCAAGATACTAATCTCGCAACCTGCAGTTCTGCTGTGTTCTAGCAGAACACCTGGGAGGGAGAAAGCAGAGCCTGCGCCTGACCACAGAAGCTGGAGGGAGTGGAGTTACACCTTGTTCCCCGTTTGGTTTTATTGTTCATACTTTACAGAGGAAAACTAATTTGCGTGAGCGATGACCCTTTCAGCAGGGGATTTTGATGAGGCACAATCGTTTCAGAGTTTAACAGCTATTTCAATGTTACACAGCCAAATAATCAACAAAGAATAACCGGGAGATGGAAATCAGATTTATTCCCATATATAGTAAAAGTGTTGATACAAAAGTGACCAAGAGTCATTGCTATGGGTAAATCGGTTTCAATAGCCAAAGAATGTACATTGATAACACTCCTTCCCACAGCTATTGCTTTGGAGTGACCACTGGTAAGTTATCGTTCAGAATAGAGAAGCTGTTCATTCCAGCACACTCTCTTCACATAAAGATTCAAAAATACATGGTTAAATAACGATAACTAATGTAAAGTTCATCTTTTTGGCACAGTTGTCACAGGATTTTGGCCACTTCACAACCAAATAATATTATTATCTCAACATAAGATAATTTGGTTAGATAACCATATTAGATTACCTCAGTGTAAAGGACAACAAGCAGCTTCTTTTTTTGGATCATGGCACTAGAAAGACTAAACTAAACACAAGAGGTTGCCATTTTTTTGTGCAAAATTAGGACAATCCCATTGGCACATTTCTCATTCTCTTTCCCTGAGAAATTAACTTAAAAAGTCTTGCATACTGTGATGTGTTCCTTGTGATCTTGGCACTGCCACTTGGTAGTGGTATAAAAGTTGTCACCCTCAAACCAACAAAGAGACCCGTCTCTCACTCGACGTCCGTGTCAATATCTTGGTCCTCGTCTGCATTCAACGCTTCCTCCTACCGACAGAGAGGGAAAGGACAAAGGGGTTCCTTATATTACCGGTGTGTGTGTGTGTGTGTGTGTGTGTGTGTGTGTGTGTGTGTGTGTGTGTGTGTGTGTGTGTGTGTGTGTGTGTGTGTGTGTGTGTGTGTGTGTGTGTGTGTGTGTGTGTGTGTGTGTGTGTGCGCATGATCAACACGTGTGTGTGTGCGTGAGACATACCAGAGGATAGTGCTCTTTCAGGTACCGAGCCCCGAACCCGAGAGCGCGGTTCATTGGATGGGTGTCCATAGCAGACAGCCTAGTGGCCACCTGACGGAACAACAGAGGAATGGTGCATGGTTACAGCCAGGGGTTAAAGTCGGCCGGCCCCTCAGATAAATTAATAAATATATTAAAAAAAAGGAGCATGTCAGGCCCACCGTCGTCAACATGACGAACTCGGATAAACAAACTAGACTCGATAACAAAAAAATATGGAAATATGTCACATGATAGTACATCACAGCAGGTTTTGGAGAGGATTTGGACGAAGATGGATTTAAATTCTTCCAGGATCAAATCGAAAAGGCTACATTACGCTATGGAGGGGTACATTCAAAACTATTAAATACATACAGATGGTAACAGGCTTCAGTTGGTATTCTTGCCTGCTGCACAGTCTGATCCACATTACAACCTTTTTCTTGTCCCATTGTGGCTTCGGAGAAAGGGATGAAATATACCCCATTCTGCAGCCTCTCGGAATACCGTTCACCCTGTTGTTTTCAATGGAGTTGTCCGAGCCGTTGTTCGAGTATAGTTGAGGCTGGGATGTCATTGGCTCATCTGTGTTCTAAGGGCGGAGCTTAGCGACAGGTCAATTAGATCATATATGATCAAATTGTATTCCTTCTCCGAGGCTCCGGACAATGACCCCGTTTTGGTTTAAAAAGAGACAATGTGCATCAAGGGGACGGCGAGGGCCAGCCCTGGCATAAACCCTATGGGGTTGTTTAGGGCCACAGCCGCTAGGGGGGGGGCCACACGATCAGTGTGACTTTCTGTGTTTCTCGCTCCTTACACTTTGAGCGGAGAGAAGTTGCCTTGCTAAGAACTCAGTGTGTAGCCATGGGAACGTGTGGCAATTGCTTTGTGGCAATAAAACTCCACTCACTCACCACTTCTTCTTATTAATAAACCGAGTAACCTTACACAAATAGCTTCCAATGATTTTTGAAAGTCGTGTAGCGAGTAGGACTACAGTTGAAAATTGGCACATTTACAGAAATGTTGATCAATGTGCACGGTCCTTTAAATAAATAAATAAATAAATAAATAAATGAATGAAATTCAGGATCATAGGAGATCAATAATCACAATCCTAACGTCAATCGATTTCCTCCCCCCCTCCGTCCGAGATGGCTCGACAGACAGTCGACAGACACACAGACAGACAGACAGACAGACAGACAGACAGACAGACAGACAGACAGACAGACAGACAGACAGACAGACAGACAGACAGACAGACTGACAGACTGACAGACTGACAGACTGACAGACTGACAGACTGACTACCTCGCAGGTGACAGCAATGTTGGTCTGGATCTGGTCTGAACCCTTGGGTCCCCGGTCCCCAGGGTCGTTGGTCGGGAGGCCGATCTTGAGGAAGATCTTGGACATCAAGTTGCCGAACATGCTGTAGCTGCTCAGCATCTCCGTGAACATCTTGGCGCAGTCATAATCCTAGAGGAGAAGCCAAAAGAAGGCATGTTTCACTTTATTCATGATGTCTGTGCTGGCTGCGACCTCGCTCCTCAATACCTAATTTTGCCTTATACTACATCTGCTGATATGCACTTCACTTTTGGTTTGGCTTCCCATTACTGATTACATTTGTATATAGTTCATTTAATAAATGATTGTTCTATCCTTATGATCAGCGTGGTCTCCCCATTGATGTCAGCTCTACTTGAGCCAAGTGGTCCTGACAATGAGCATAGATGTTGACTGGTAGAAATACTTACGGTAAGTACCATCTCATATTCCTCATAATATTCACTTAACCAATCCCTTCCGCTGATCACTTGTGTTCCTTTCCTGATAGTTGAACTGTTTCATGCAGCAAGTGTATCTCAGAAGTACTCTAATACCAAGTAGGACTTACACAGGTTCATTACGCTTTTCATATATACATCTTCTCCCTCTCTTGGATTTCCGTTGAGACTAAGAGAATACTTATTTTCTCTGTATACGAATAAATTTAATAATTGCAATCCCTGATCTGCGTTCTCGTTCACAATTCTTAAAACCTTATATTCCTCGACACTTAAGAGTGTAGGTTCCGCTTTGAAGATAATTGAGAAAACAATAAGAAATGTATGTTACGGTGGTATTGGTGCCTGCCGTGGTCCTGTATTCATTAATCTTTCAAACTATTGTCAAGCAGCAGCCTGTGGGAACACCAGGCTAGCCTGATGGTCTCATGATCAAAGACTAGATATCCAGTCACTGAGTTAGACGGCATCATTTTCATAACACGTTTCCTTGGCCTGTCAGCCATTTCAGTCTCACATGCCAAGGAAATGTGGTTAATGGGTGAGAATAGAATCAGTGACACCACAGGATGAACTAACCACAAGCTGACATCACCATCAGCTGCAGCGGTTGCTTAACTCTCAAACAAATGTCTAATTCCTCCCATTAATGCTAGAAGATTTCACAGCTACGTGCTTTCTGAGATACAAGCAGGTTTACCTCCATGAAGTTCACTAGAATTCAATGTCTATTGAAGTTCACTAGAATTCAAAGGCTATTGAGGTCTAGTGAATTGTGGAGATGGACACCGTAGCCCAAAAGCACCTTTATGGGTGGGTCAAGCTGTAAAGCTCCGAAAGCCCAGAAATTCAAACTAAACCTTCGGTGAGCTGTACTCTTATTCCACTTGAGACTCGACAACCAGGGTTAATGACAAAGAAATAGAGAAATGAGGGCCTCTTTGTGGATGGAGACACATTGATTTACGCCGTTGGGGATGTCCTCCAAGAAAGCACTGCAGTAAAAAAAGGAAAAAAAAAAAAAAGGTGTTTTGATTTGGTTCTTACCTGTTCCACCGTGTCGCCGCATTGCCTGAGCAACAGGCCCGCCAACTTCTCTATTTCCCCTGAACAACACAGAAACAACATTTTGAGCTGAAAAAGTTGACACACACACACACACACACACACACACACACACACACACACACACACACACACACACACACACACACACACACACACACACACACACACACACACACACACACACACACACACACACACACACACACACACACTCTTTTGTGAGGTTGTGTGTGTCTGTGAGGTGACTCTAAAAAAGGCGACCATAAAAACAAAAGCCCTTACCCTCTTCTGCATCAGACTCTATTTCCGGAGGAATGAAGGAGCTGTTGGCTATCTCAATTAGCTTGGTCGTTAGCACATCGACACTCTTGCTTTGTTGCGTCTCCCCCTCATCCGCACATGCTGGAGAAAACAGACAAACAAGTCGAAAATGTTAGCGTACACTCACCTGGAAACAAGTGCATACTCGCTAACAAAAACACACAAACCGCAAGGGATAAAAAACAGGCCGGCCAGTTTCTTTTTCGATGAAATTATGACACAACCAGACAAGACGAGTCATGACCGACATTGCCAACACACATTGCCAACCCCTTTCAGGAGGCCTTGGAAGGATGAAGGGACCCCTTCAGGAGGAACCACGGGGAACACCGGACTCAAACCCGTGGCAAGCCATGAGCTCACTGAGGTCCGTCTTGTTTTTAGAGCTAAAAATAGAATTGGGTGGAACATCTCCAAGATGTGTGCATGCTAAATTCCGGTGTCCTATTCCTAAAAGGGCTGTGGCAGGCGTGTGTCTGGGTGTAAGTGATCATGTCTGGGAATGCCCTTTCCCCCATTGTTAATCTGAGTTATTTAGCCAGACAGTAAACAGCGACAATGAACACCATCAAGGTGTGTTCACCTCACGAGGACCGCGCGGGACTCACTCCGTTGCTTTCCTACGGAGAAAGCGCCCGTGTCGTTTCACAGAGGGGGAGGAGGGGCCGTGCGCCCGACCGCACCCCCCCCAGTCGAAATCATTTCAACTTTGTCCCCAGGGCGTGCCGCGCGACGCACCGTCGCACCAAGCGGCCAACCGGTAGATTTGCGCTACCCTCCAGAAAGCCACAACGCTGTAAACCGAGGTGCGTTTGATAACGGTCTGCGCCCGAGGACACAGCCCCGAAACCCAGTGACTCACAGGGAAGGCGTGGGGTGGTAACCGGAAGGGCTGCCAGTTCGATCCCCGGCTCCTCCTGGCTTAGTGTCCAGGTGTCCCTGAGCGAGACACCTCACCCCGACTGCTCCCGACGAGCTGGCTGTCGCCTTGCGTGGTTGATACCGCCGTCGGTGTGTGAATGGGTGAATGTTGGACTTGGGCCATATTGTGAAGCGCTTCGAGCGGCCACTGGTTAGAAAAGCGCTCTTTAAATGCAGTCCATTTACGGGGTCGCCCCTCAAGTGGACGCACCTTCAGGAAGGGTTGGTCAAACATTCAGTCAACTCGCCATCGCTCACCCGGGGACACGCCACCGTTCCTGAAGCCCGGCCCAGCTGGTCCTCCGTCGTCTGCTTCAGCACCCCTGGGTACACATGAGATGAACTCATGGAGTCGTTTCAGTAAATCCTTTTTCTTCTTCTTTTTCTTGGGTTCTGCTTCCTCCCCCGAGGAATGAGGAACCGCAGCTGGCCCGTTAGCCGACGTCCCGTTGCCCAGGGCGACCGGCCTGGTGCTCTCGGGGTGTCTCCGCTGGGCGAAGGCCCTCATCAGGCTCAGCTCCCTGGTGTTCTCCATGTCGACGTGCTCCGCGACAGACACCCCGTTTGGGGAGGGCAGATCATGGCTTGCGCCCTTATGCTGGGCGGCCATGCCTCTAGAGAGTTCTTCTAGAGTCAAAACAGAAAATACACGTTTCTTTAAAGGAAGGATGTACATTTGAAGAAAGCACCCCCTCTCTCTTAAAATATTTGTTGATAGTTTGTTTGTACACCATTGTTCCCAGTTCTCACACACACACACACACACACACACACACACACACACACACACACACACACACACACACACACACACACACACACACACACACACACACACACACACACACACACACCGTACTTTAGCAAGGTTAGGCTTATTGTATGCAAGCACAACCTTTATTGAACAAGTGTGAACTGTATCACGGGCTTGAATACATCATTTATCATTCACTTGCAATAAGAAAGTTGATACTAGTTGACCTATGCTAGTTGAATTGAGAATAGGTAATTGTCAAACATGTCCGAACTTGCTTGTCAATTTGAGTTCACTTGGTAGTTTGCTTTTCTAGTATAAGTGACCGCTAAATCATGCTTAGCTGTCAACTAACAACAACGCAGACCAATTTGATAAGATCGATTTATCATGAAATCACTCGATTTTTTCATAATCCTAGGTAAAGAAGGCACCACATGAAAACTTTAAAGTGACTTAAGATCCGATTAAAGGACATCTAGTCCTTCTCATGGCATGCATTAAGACGGGAAGGGATACTTACCGTCAGACAGCGGAACAGATAATGAGCAGATACTAATAAATTAATTCCTCCAACAAGACGGTACTCCTCCGCGTGTAACTTCAGTACACTTTGGACAACGACGGACTCGAAACTGACGCTCTACCGCTATGTTGTCAGCTCAAATAACGTCCCTGGCACCCCCTTTCTTAAACGGGACGCAGCCGTTTACTGTAAATGTTTAGCACTGTCATGCAAGGAGGTGGAGCTTTCGGGCTAAGGAGTGTGAATGTGAACGGGCTTGGATGGAAAGTTCGAGTTGCATCAAAGGTTGTATTAAAAGAAAATATAAGAGTCGACAGGAGGGAGAGCGTGAGCAGTGAGCACCCATTCTACAATGTGACAACCAATTGGTTTCGCTCTTGTGCTTGTAAGCCTATTTCCGTTTTGTTTTAATTTAATATTAATTCCAACAATGGTTAAATCATCACGTTTAAACAGCCTGCATTTAACCGGTAAGAACGCAAGGGGCAAAGTATCTAAGATACTATTTTAGAAGCATTGTAGTTTAACCACGGCAAACATTCTCAGTAGAATTATTATATAGTTTAGATTAAATTCTGTTGGATTCCACGGTCAACCACCGAACAGTGGTTCTCTTTTCCTCAGTATAAATCAATTCTCCTTCACATCTTTCCTGGTGCATCTTTCATCAGGAAAATTGGTTAGCAAAGGACATAGGACGTAGCCGTATCCCTGACCTTAACCCCTAAACCTAACCATAAACCGAACATTAAACCATAAACCTAAATCGGGTCGGCCTAGCTCAGGAGATAGAGCAATTGTCTTGTAAGGTTGCTAGTTCGATCCCCAGCTCCTCCTAGCTGAGTGTTGATGTGTCCCTGAGCAAGACACTTAACACGAGCTGGCTGTCGCCTTGCATGGTTGACCCTGCCATCGGTGTGTATTGAACAATGTAAGTCACTTTGGATAAAAGCGTCTGCTAAATGCCCTAATTGTAACCTAACCATAACCCATTAACCTAACCATACACCCTAAACACAACCGGGTTGATTGGCCAGCATAAGATCAAATCAGCTGGGGCAGAGAGGTGGAGCTGGACTGGGTCAGCCATTAGGCTCTGCACTGTTCACCATTTTAGTTATATTTCATGTTAGCTACGCCGTCTAGGCTTCATCTTATGGGCTTGTCCCCTGAGAGCTCTTGCATGCGCTCCAAAAATTTGTCAGGGAATGTGGGTTCTCTTTTCCTCGACGACCTACTTATTTTTAGAAACTCAAAGGAAGCTGCTGTAAAAGACACCATGACGGGGATAAATCATCTCTCTGCCTTGGGTTCCTCTAGCATGGCTAACGCCAGACCTCATCTCAATCTACATAAAGATAAGGTCTGGGAACCACACATTTATTTTCTCATATTTGAGGCGTGGTTTACGATTGCCCGGAACCGTTTATTGGGTGCTACGAATGTCTATCATATGAGTCTGTACATAGCTCATAGCCAATCAAAGCCTGTTGGTAGCAGGGCAAAAACATCCTTCTTGGTAATGAAAGAGTTTAACGCCGAAAGTTGCTATTTTTTCAAAAGAAACTTGCGTTCTAAACTACTTAGAACACTATCTAAGGCTGCATCGAAAGGTAACGCGTCTGCTGCCATTTTGGTTCCGTAAACTACAAGCTTCGGTGTGTTGCATAAACGTCGTCATCATCTTGCCGTCCCTCCCTGTTCTGTGATTGGTTCCCTATCTCAGGCGAAAATCTGATCCATGGAATCCAGGCTGCCCTAGCAGTGCGAAATGAAATCGCGCAAGGCAGCATGGGTATATCCAGGCTAGGGTTCCTCAACCCAAAGGGTAAAAAGCTCCCTGCTCCCCAGCCGTCGGCTAGTCTACTAGGGTTTTGCCTGGACTAAGCCAAGATGGCAGCGAGGCTCTCGCCTCCTCGGCAAGATGCTATCCTCTTGGCACTCTCCTGCTTTTGCGTTTGCAGGAGCACGACCGTACTGTCCATCATGCACCTGTTGGGGCTGATGTCAGCTGCCCACCCCGTGGTTCCCCTGGGTCCGCTCTTTATCCGCACACTACAGCGGCGGTTTGCAGAGGGTTTCACACTGTTCTAGTGGTGGAGGAGCTGGCAGGGAGGAACAACATGTTCTATTTCATGTAGGCTACGCTGTCTAGGCTTCGCCTTATGGGCTTGTCCCGAACACGCCGCGACTGCCTTGGTTGCTCCCGCCTCCTCCGCCGCCTGCCGCGCGCTGCCTGAAGAGGGGCTCCTCTCCAGGCAGCTCTTTTTCTCCCCGTCGGTGGACCTCGCTGAGGCCATCGACATCCTCAGGGCCGGAGTTCCGGACGCCCAGGACGCCGACGACGAGCACTTCGAGGTTGACGACGTCGCCTCCTTGGAGAGAGAGGGAGAAGGAGAGAGAGAGAAGAAGAGAGACACAGAGAGGGAGAAGGAGAGAGAGGGACAGAACCGCTGGGCTCCTTGGGGGTTTCTGGTTCTGGGCATTTCTGGTTGATTGAATACAGAAAGAATACTGCTGCCGGGGCCCGGGCATCGCGGCCCGGTGTATTTAGCCAGTTTTTTGTCTATTCAATATGCGCAACAACTAAATGTTGAAATAGTGTCCAATCCAACCATTTCTTCCTCAACACTTCTTTCTTGGCAAAGAGATGCAATGTAGATTTGTTATCGCCACAAATAGCACATGCACAAACTTTTTCTGCAATGTCAGCACCTTGCTGTTACCTCCTACCAGCCGAGATAGGCTCTGTGTCACCGACCGCAAAATCAATAAGAACTTTTTCACGTTCAGCATGCAACTCCGAGTGACCTATCGTATTTGTTGAGAACGTCAAGAAATACATTTTTTGTTGAGAGCGTCATCACTGAACTCGGTATACTCTCAGAACTCTGAGGGGGGCCGAACAAAAAGGGGGGTGCCCCCGTCAAATGCCGCAGGAAAGCTGGGAGATTTCCCCACTTGCACCTCGGAAGGCTGGTGTCCGAGGCATCTGGCTTGCACCATTATCCCGCCATCTCTCACGCCAATGATGCTCATTTGGAGCATCCCGTTTCAGGTTGTCCTCTCGACACTATAACGCAGATGACGTCAGGCGAATGTTCAGTTCAATTAAGAGAACAAATGACGACCACAAAAATGGAATTTTAGATTAACGTTTCAAACTTTATTTATTCTGAAATGATATGGTTATTTAGACAATGTAATAGTTGTACAATCTCTCGTGCTAAACTATTAGCGATAGCCTCTCTTTTTTTTTTCTGTGCCATCGACTTCCTATTTTTTTTTATTTGCTTTTCTTATAAAATATAACACACTCTCTGAACATAGAGTGGTGAGATTATATTACATCCAAATCCAACACTGTTTATGGCACTCAGTAGTCCCTGTAGAAAAAAGAAACTGTAAATATGTGAACGGAGAGAAAGAAGGAGAGAGAGGAAAAGAAACAATCGTCCTTGGTTTCTTAAGTCGACCATCGTCAGGAAGTGGGGTTTTGATTAGACACTCTTCTTACACAGCATCACTTGGTTTGGCAGTAGACTTGGATATTTAACTTGAATCATCTGGGATCACTTGGACCAAGGTTTTTCTGTGGATCACATTAGTGAGAGTATGACACTCTAGCTCACTGTACACATTTACGAATCATCATGGAAACACTTACATTCTTCACTAGCACAGCAGGTTGACCTTAGTGACACTTTCAAACAGTTTGCTTTTATCGACCATTCAAGAAGTTTCACACTCTCACAATGGATTCCTCTCCACTGCACGCAAGTCTTTAAACTACTTGATGCTCTCGAGCAGTGTTTAGTTACACCCTTATCACATCCTCTTTTTCATTACCCAACACAAGAACTGAATGATTAATCTTTCGATGTAGGCTATTTTTAGCGAAGTTCTTCAAGTTTTTCAAGAGGGTGAAGTTGTGTTTGTTTAGGTGCTGTCGTCTGTGCCATCTTGCTTTAAGTCATCATTCGTCACCCCATTGTCGTCACTCTTTTTTTCTTAAGAGATCATATGATCGAAAACAGGGTTAACAATGAATGTTCATGTGATAAAAACCTCAGCAGATAAAAGGAATATACAAAACAAACAAAAAAACACTACACACTCAATATTTTTCCGACCTAAGCATAAATCTCAAGTAACTATTACACATTTTAAACCATTAAAACTATATCATTTTATTAAAATTGTTCAATTGAATTGTATTGTAAAACAACCATAGTAATGCCACTTTAAGTCAATAGTCAAAAGTACTCCTAGAGGTTAGAAAATGCCATGCATAAAACAATGCTGACAAGTGACACAGTTTCATACCAATTTGTATATTTCTACTCAACAATTTGAAGAATGTAGAGAAAAAGTCAGAGTGAATCTTGTGCCTCAGTAACCAACCACATCAAGAGCACGGGCACCGTTCACAACTGTAGAACGCGACCTCATTTCTCTACGTTTGTCAGTGTGTGACTGATACGTCAGAGGAGCCACCGTTTCAACGCTCTCAATGAAGAACCTCTCCTGGCATACAACATGGCGAGTAAAGAACAATCTGCACTTGAGGGGGTGTTTGGAGGAAGAGTTTGGTGGGTTTTAAGGTTAGATAACGGGGGATATGGGGGTGAATACCCCTGTTAGAAGATGCCTATGTTTTGGTGGGGATTTTGTTTGCCTGTAATAGGGGACAAAGAGAGGTTAGTAGGTCAGGTTGAGAGGGATGGAGAGGAAAAGGTAAAATGTATGTGGTTCTGCAGGATATCAGGATATCAATCTTTCTTGAGAGCACCAATGACTTTTTCCAAAAAATGAAATCTTTGAGGAAATAGAAATTATTTTGGTCACCAAAGGTGCAAAGAAACAAAAACGAAAATGATACATTAATAATAAATAAAAGTTGTAGGGTTGGAGCTACCGTGGTCATTTAGCGCAGGCGGTGACTAGAATAGCTGTCCCTGTGCCACTCCTTTTAAACCAGCCCTAATCGCCCCTCTCCCCCCACAGATCCCATCTGAGATCGTTGTACGCCATACAGCAATTAATTCGGTTTACAATAGGTTACGATATCAAAAAAAGGTGTTAACCGTTCAAAATATACATGCGCACCAACTGAAAAGAATAAAAACTAAACAGAACCAGACAATCATAAACGCCACCAGCACTGTAGTACAATTGCACATTCAATACTCATTGGTGCTCTGTGGACAACTATGTTCAAAACATTAATGTAATGTAAACTTTAAATAGGGAAATGTTAAAAAATAAAACAACATGCCATTCATATTCGTATTGCATTGAATACGGCTCAGATTTTACTCTCACTCTCCTCTTTGATAGATGCAATGCAAACACACAGGCCAACTCAAACGCGCACACACACACACACACACACACACAAACAAACACACACACGCGCACAAATCCCAACACATACTTGGGTCTGTGTACACACGGGCTAGCCGGATCGCAGACCCTCAAGGGGCAATTCAAAACACGCCTGTATACGTGTGTAAGTGCACTTGCACATACACACCTTCCGCGTGACACAGGAGTGCACCGTTTGTAGACGTACATCATGTCATCTCGAAGACTTTTCTGTGTCCACCTCAAGACTGTAATCCTGTTGCAGTGGTGTGGATGGACTTAGCTTACTTTTGTAGCCTAGGGCTGATATGGGTGTGCGTTTGTATGTTTGTGTGTGTCTGTGTGTGTGTGGGCAGGGGGGGAGGGGGGGAGCCGGGAGAAAAATATAAACGAACGCAAGTAAACATTAGAGCCAACTCAATAAATACACTTTTGTTAGATAGGCATGCATTGTAAAAGCATTGTTATTTTAAGAAAAATGGCAAAATAAAGTCTGAGAACAAACACGTAAACCACACACAGGTCTCTCTCTGTATCGTGGAAATTAGAATTCTCCTCCCTTAAAAGCAGGCCTTTCCTGTTTAAATGGATTGAAACATTTCAATAAATATGATAACGGTGGCAGTTGTTTGCAATCATAGACTGAATGTGACATCGCAACGTCTTTGGCACATGACAAAGAAATCCACCCATAATAGGGTCCTTGGTCCAACCCCCCCCGGGCGGCGCAGGTTATTCATTTTAAGCAAAACAAACATTTTAGGCCCACTTTGATCTCGGCTGGGATTTGAATTTGTGTGTGGTTCTAGAAAACCCCCCCGCGGATGTGTGCGTTGTGTGGGGTCACCTGACACTTCAGATTGGTGTGGTGGTGTGAGAGATCCAGAAGGGCACCAGAACACACCCCGAGACCCAGCGCAGATCAGAGTGAACCCCGCTCCCCCCCCACGATCAAACCTGGAAAATTATAACAATAGTCACATAATAAATAAAAAATAAATAGCCGATCAATTATTTACCGCCGTCCTGTGGTTTATAAACTCCTTCACTCCTCTTCCTTTTCAGTTGGGTCGTTTCGGTCTATTTTTCATGCCCATTTGTTTTCAGAGGTTCCCCAGCGAATGTTGTCCCTCCGTTGGTCCGAGAATGTGGACCGGGAATCCATCTTAGAACTTATTTTACCCATCATCCTTCGCTTCAGTCCCTCCCTTTTATCTGAAAGGATGTGTAGGGAATAGAAGGACACGGACATTGGAGTGTGTGTGTGTGTGTGTGTGTGTGCGTGTGTGTGGGCGGGGGGTCAGACGGCGGTCTCCAGGTCTTCGTGGGTGGGGGGTGTGGGGGTGAGTAGTTGCTGGGTGCTCAGGTAGCAGGACAGCTCATGGTCTCCTTCGGCCTGAGCCTGTTCCGCTGGAGTCCTCCCCTGGAGCACACACACGCACACACGCACACACACGCACGCACGCACGCACACACACCCACACACACGTGAGTATGATGCAAAACAGCATAATGACTCAGCACTTCCAAAAGTAAAAAGTTCCAGTCCCACTACAAATAAATAGATAACAAGGGTCACAAGGACACAAGGGTACTACTTCTCTGTCGGTCCACACACACACTCCACAGGCCAGCCACTCTGTATCATGTACATTTATCTGTACGCTCACATTTATCGGGAGACAAGTGGAATCCGAGTCTGTCGACGGTCGGTGGGGTGGGGTGTGTGGTTCCTATCCTGATACATGTACCCTGAACAGCTTAAAGTCCTGGCACGGCTATACTCTGTATCAGCAATCAAAACGCCTCTTGCCCAATCAAATATCCCCGGTCGTAAAGACTGTTCTAAAACCACCTTTGTCCTGGTGTCTGCAGAGGCTAGTCAGGGCCACCTTGTTAGCGGCGGGCGGGCAGGAACAACTAACCTGGCATTGATTATCCAACGCACCACATCTGGGCAGCCTGACCTGAACCCTTCACATTCATTAAGCTGAGGCGGCCCATATCGGCCGTTCACCAAAAACACTCAACAGATGGGTTATGTCTGGGTCTCAAGCAAACATTTAGAATAACTAAGGCTTTGGTGTTGGATCATCAACATCATCCGAGCATTGGAAATCCTACTGACAATATTCTCCATATGTCTAGTCAATGATTGCCTGTGTTTTACCCAAGCTATAAGGTGAGTCACCACAGCTTGTAATTTACGGGAAATGGAAGACTTGAATGAGCCGATGTCAGACATTTGGTCCCTGAGAAGGAGTGAGACACACACAGAGAGGAAGAAGGAGAGAGAGACACACCCTTCCTCGTGTGTGTTTGTTTGTGTGTGTGCATGTCCCTTCTGTGTGTGTGTGTGTGTGTGTGTGTCTGTGGACATACGTACCAGGAAGTTGGTCCTCTTAAGTGAAGCTCCGGCCTCCACAAGCAATCGACACACAGCATGCTGTTTTTCCGAAGCCGCTTTGTGCAAGGCAGTGTCTCCCCTGGAAACCACACACACACACACACACACACACACACACACACACACACACACACACACACACACACACACACACACACACACACACACACACACACACACACACACACACACACACACACACACACACACACACACACACACACAAAGAGAAAAAGGTGTCACAACCCCCAACTCCAAAAGGTACCTAATTCAGAGTGTATTTGGTTCATATATATATCTCTATATATATTTTTATTACTCCTCATGAATATGCATGACTGATATGAAACCTACTTTTCCCTGTCTCTCAGATCCAGAAGCACCTTGGAGCCTGACAGGGGAGAGGTCACAGGCATAGAAGACAGATGGGTTATTATTGTTTTGTATTGTGCACACAAGCATAACCACACACACGCCCCCACACACACACACACACACGCACAAACACAGACACACACGAACACACACTCTCACTGACCCTGGTGCAGGATGTAGCTGACTAGAGGAGTGTGTCCGCTCTGCGCGGCCAGGTGAAGAGCAGAGCATCCCCCAGAGTCCCTCACCAGCAGGCTGACCCCCCTGACCACACACTCCGACAGCTGGGACAGAGAGAGAGAGAGAGAGAGAGAGAGAGAGAGAGAGAGAGAGAGAGAGAGAGAGAGAGAGAGAGAGAGAGAGAGAGAGAGAGAGAGAGAGAGAGAGAGAGAGAGAGAGAGAGAGAGAGAGAGCTTTTTTCAATGATTATCATTAAAAGGCTACAAACCCATGGCCTCAACACTGTGCACCCCACCCCAGGTTATCTTCATTTGTATATAATTTGTGTGTGTGTATGTGTGTGTATGTGTGTGTGTGTGTGTGTGTGTGTGTGTGTGTGTGTGTGTGTGTGTGTGTGTGTGTGTGTGTGTGTGTGTGTGTGTGTGTGTGTGTGTGTGTGTGTGTGTGTGAAGGGAGGTGCAGCGTGGAGGATAATCTCGGTGTTGTGCAAAACATCTGGAGAGGAGGACAAGGACGGTGTCTGGTGCGGATGTGAGTGGCTGCGTTGGTTAGTGAAACAGGAACCAGCCCTGGTTGAGCGGAGGTCGGGTGAGTCAGAGCCCATCTGCACGTGTACATTGCCCAGCTGTACACCGGTGAGCACTGAGCATGTTCATATAGTCTAGGTCACGAGGGCTTTCACAACATGATGTGACATTGCAACAAACACCTCCATTTTGGAAGCATAGCAGCATAGGAGTGTTACTGGTAGCAATGGGATTTTGCTAGTAATTCGTACAAACTATACTGAATCCCTGCCGCGTGGCAAAAGCAGTAGAGTACAATGACGTAGCGCAACGTGTAGTGTACACCAATCGTCACATGGTTGTCAGTCATAAGATGATCGAGGCACTGGTGGCATTTTCTGTTCCACATGCCTCGACATTCTCTTTACTTAACTGACTGCTGGGATGATGTCGGAACATTTGTGTGAAGGTGTGTGTGTATGTGTGTTTGGTGTGTGTGTGTCCATCCTAACTTGTGCTACAGTATACGGTAGTGTCTGGGTCACTGTCTCTGTTGTATGTGTGTGTTCACATATTAACATCTATTCGGCCATTCGGTTGAATGGCCGTGCTTAACCATTCCTTGCTTAAGCACGACAGAAGGCTTGAGAACTCTTCCTTCTGCCGGAATCTGTTTAGCAGCAGATAGCAAGCGAAATGTCAGGAAGTGACTCTTCCACTGTCGGTGCACCCACTGCGGACACTGTGAGAACCATAGGGAGCACATTCACAGGCCGTCATGAGGCAAAATAACTCTGGTGTCTGGGGTTGAAGAGGGATATTATTCTTAAAGACTGGAACTCACTCTTTTGTCGACGATGGATACAAAAAGGGGTTTAATAAAGCTTAAGAAAGGGCTCAATAAAGGGCTCAATAAATGGCACCAGTAGATGAAGCTCTGTTGGTCCAGGGAGTCATTTTTTAAAAAGTGAGATTATGTGTTGGTTGAAGCTATCGATGTATGTCGATTTGTGGTATCTGTGACGTGAGAGAAACAGCTTCAGGCGTATTATAACAAGCCTGAATCTATATTCAGTGTATATAGACACACAGTGTATACAATAAGGAAACAGACCGAACAGATCTGCCCGTCGTGTTTGTTGATGTGAATGGGTATTATTTGATATTATTACCAGAAAAACAGATATATCTATCTGTCTGTCTGTCTATCTATGAAGCCTATTTATATAAATGTTCAATCAACGACAATTCCTCTAGGTGTAAGCGGGCGTGGCGTAATTGTGGCCCTCACGTCGGGGCGAAGCCCTGACCGCTGCTACGCTATCGGCTAATGCGTTTACCTTCGGGGCATCGAGAGGTCGAGCAATGTAACTTGAGGTATTACATAATTAGGTCTCCTGTGTGTGTGTGTGTGTGTGTGTGTGTGTGTGTGTGTGTGTGTGTGTGTGTGTGTGTGTGTGTGTGTGTGTGTGTGTGTGTGTGTGTGTGTGTGTGTTAAAAGTGGGAATTACCATTGGCAAATCTCCAGAACTGGCTGCCGATAACAAAGCTGTGGAAGGCAAACAGGTTACACACGTACACAAAAATACACACAGACAAACACACGCACACACAAAAACAAATACACACGTTTGCCAAACCGGTTGAGGCTGAGGATTGTAATTTGATCTGTGACTGTGATGCATCGTAAATGTAGAATGGAGAAATACATTCATCATTCAGTTTCGTTTCCCAGGTTTTATTTGGTTTCAGCGGTCATTTCCTTAAAGAGGAGACACGCTTTTAACATGTGGATTGAGGGTAAAGCATTGAGAAACAATGGAGTAACTATGAGGACATGTCTGTACATGTCTGCACATGTCCTAAAAAGGCCTGCCCATATGAACTGCAGAAGAGTTTTGTTTATATTTTGAAGGCCATATCAATTGTACAAACACTAAAGAAACTTTCAATGTTTCATGGATAAATACTTAGAGATAAGAGATTCATTCACACGAGATGTGTCCTACTGCAATGGAGAAATCCTGGAGGCACTTCTGTACTGGGTTTGTGTGTGTGTGTGTGTGTGTGTGTGTGTGTGTGTGTGTGTGTGTGTGTGTGTGTGTGTGTGTGTGTGTGTGTGTGTGTGTGTGTGTGTGTGTGTGTGTGTGTGTGTGTGTGTGTGTGTGTGTGTGTGTGTTTGTTTGTGTGTGCACACTTCCTACCTTGCTCTTCAGGAGTCAGAGGTGCACTGGAGAGAAAATAAGAGGAGAAAAGATTGGTAGTTCATAATTGTGGATTTACTTCTTTATTCAAATATTCTGGTGAAAGAATAAAAAGAGTATTCAACCATTAATGTAAAAAGCCTCATTCCTTTTCAGCCTGTGTATCTATTCTATCTATCTATTCACTGTGTGTTCACATACATACATCAACATACAAATATGTGTGTGTGTGTGTGTGTGTGTGTGTGTGTGTGTGTGTGTGCACGTTTGTGAGTGTGTGTCTTTGTCTGCATGCGTGTGTGTCTGTTCTTTTAAACCTTTATTGAACCAGGAAAATCCCCTTGAGATTAAAAATCAATTTTTCAAGGGAGACCTGGCCAAGAAAGGCAGAAGCATACAAATCACACATAGTTAAGACAGAAGAAAAAAGATGACACATTCAAAGAGAAATAGAAGTCAGAAGAGGGAACACTTA
>NC_082400.1:11258276-11263276 GCF_031168955.1 Gadus macrocephalus | reverse complement strand
CACACACACACACACACACACACACACACACACACACACACACACACACACACACACACACACACAAACACACACACACACACACACACACACACACACACACACACACACACACACACACACACACACACACACAGACAGGTGGACAGAGGAGGTACTTACACAGAGAAGGAGTCGGGGGGGGCAGAGAGGCGGCGCAGCTCGGCTGCACGCACCTTCTGAACACTACAGCGGTGCACACACCACCACACACACGCCACCACGCGCACGCCACGCGCACGCCACGCGCACGCACACGCGCACGCACACGCCGACAGAAGAGGAGGAGGAGGAGGAGGAGGAGGAGGAGCAGCCCGGGGACGACAAGGTGGGGAAGGGAGGAGAGGAGATTAGGAGAGGAGGAAAAGGAAGGAGAGGAGGTAGGACAGGGAGAGGGGACGAGTGAAGGAGGGGAGGCAAGGGAGGGAGAGGAAACGATTGAAGGAGAGGAGGAAAGGGGAGAAGAGTAGGGAAGGGATGGAGGGGAGGCAAGGGGATCAGATAAGGGAAGGCGAGGAGACAGGATAAGGAGAGGAGGCAAGGGAAGGAGACAAGGAGATTGGATAAGGTTAGGAGGTGGGGCAAGGAGAGGCCAGCAGGGCATAGTATACAAGGAGATTAGGCAAGGAGAGGATATCAGGGCGGAGGAGCCGAGGAGAGGACATTAGACGCGGAGAGGAGAGAAGGAGATAGAAGGCAACAAGCAGAGAAAAGCGAATATACGACAAGGATGAGAACCAAAATTATCAAGGGGCATAAGAGAGGAAATTGGCGGACGAGAAAACGGACAAGAGTAGGAAAATAAATATAAAGTAATAATATAAATAATAAATATTAATAACATAAAAATTGAACAATTGAGGGACAGAAACAGTCAGAAAACAGAGGTTTTAATAGAGACCCAAAAATCAGAAAATAAACACAAAACGAAAAAGAAGACCAACAAAGAATTAGGCAGGTGGAAGATGAAGAACACCATCAAATAGGAGACAGAAAGACGACCATATAGACGTACATTCACATATATACACACAGAAAGAAGAGAGAGACAAACGGACAAAGCCCAGAGGTGTAAATGGACGAGAACACGATAAAGTAGCATACAGTATACCGGTAACACCAACGTAGGTTGAGCAAAGACACCAGTGTGTGTGCGTGTGTGCGTGTGTGTAGAAGTGTCCCTCTCTGTCGTATGCACACAGTGACACTAAAGGCTTAGTTATGGTTCCACGTCGACGCAACGCAAGGGGGTTTTCTGACCCGTTACGTCCTTGCGGACCCTCCTTGCATCCACTGCAAGGGCCTGACGTGCGCCTCCAAAAAATGTTAACCTTGCATCGAAGGCGACGCAGCAGCGAGGGCTGTGATTGGTCTGCTCACTAAAACCCGACGCAGAACCAAAACAGATTCACGACTGCGTCAAAGCGTTTGTATGGTCATTGCGTTGTGTCGACGTGGAACCATAACTGAGCCTTAACACAGAAACCACTACAGCTAGAAGGAGATCTATGCACAGACACTTTAGTAGCAGCAGCGGTGGTAGTATTGAAGCTGAGGCACATGGCAAAGAGTCCCGGGACGCACAGGGATAGATATTAGAGTGAAGCGAGGGAGGCAGGCGCAGGAACAGCAAGAGAACCCAGGAGAACGGTGCATTGGTCGTGTTTCTGTGTGAGGTTGGCTTGATTGGAAGCAACAATGATGAAGCCTACTTTATTGGGTTTAAAGTAGGGTGACAGAATCTCACTTTTTTCGGGGAATTACTTTTTTAAGGTTTTATCCTTTTAGTTGTACAGTTAGATAGACAGGAAGATATGTGAGAGAGAGGGGAAGAAATGCAGCAAAGGACCACCGACAGCAATAGCTCTACCACCGTGCCGCCCCAACAGAATCCCACTTGCTGTCCTGAATGTATTTTCTTGTGCATTAAAGGTTGGGTATGGAATTCTCTTTTTTTGCCATTTTTGCAAAATTACTTGAAATCCTTATCATAACCCACTTACAGCCACTGAGTTAGAAGTACTGACATGGAAATTAAACAAGTCAATCATCTGTGGAACGGGCAGGGCTCGAAAAACTCCAGCCAATGATTTCCAGAAGTACGTCAATCAAACGGTCGTACTGCACTCCCCCTCCCCCTCCCGCGCGCGTGACCCCTTCGTGCACATACTCAAAGCTCGTGACCCAGAGCAAGCTTCTGTTTGTTGTTATCCTGCGGTAGCTACTGGAGCTAGCTAACTAGCTGATCCACATTTGGTCCTAGCACTAGAAGACAACCCTAAACTCTAACCTAGCTAGCCTGGCTCGCTCTCGCGCATCTGTGTTCGCGCTCGTGCATGATTGCGCGTCCAATTTGTACTTGGAATGGGTGGAGTCAGAGTCAGCGTAGAGGGGGTAGGACCATTTGAGTTGTGCATTTTCAAAATCTGCCGGCGTATCGCAAATCCCATACCCAACCTTTAAGGGTTGAACGGTTTAGAGTTTTGCTTACTGTAACGTGCTCTTCTCCTCCTTCCTGGGCAGAGTACGACTCCTGACTATAAGTGCTGTACATTATAGCTTAATATTTTATACGGATACATTGGATGGTGGTAACACTGCAATACATCAATTTACCATTAATTTACTGTTTAACTAATGGTGTTCATGTTTACAGATGGTGTTCATGTTGACTAAGGGAATGGTGTTCATGTTAATTAAGGAAATAATGCATACGTTATTTAATAGCGTAAAATCCTTAGTATCAATCCCCATAATCCTCACCCCAATGCAAATGCTATATAATTATGTTTATTACTGCCTTAACTAACCTTTTTGTAAAGTGTTACCTGGGTGATAATAGACAGAAAGGCCACAATGTAATAGTATCAAATCCAAAAATAATAGCCTTAAGAATCATAAGGCAGAAAAGATAGACATCATTAATCTAGGTGTTAGCTCACATGGCTCATCTTAATGGCTGGCATAATTGCCCAATGAATGGGGGCCGGACCTTCCTATCAAGGTGCACTGTGAAGTCTAAGACGAACATGAATATGATTTAAGGGAACGAACCATAACAGAGATGGACTGTATCCTGTATCTATAGCACCGATATGAGTGGATTTCCAGCATGTAGGCGATGCAAGGAATGGAAATTTACCGGAAAAGTGCTGTGGTTTGTCAATTTTTTTTCAAAAGAGGAGTGGAACTGTCTGACAGCATAATGTGGAGTTGTCTGTCAGTGTGCTCTCTTCAAAAGAAAGCCATTTCTATGGTTGCGTCCTTTTCACAGTGAGGGACAGAGTGTGCACAGTGTACAGAATTCTTTGGGTAATTACGGGCCTTGGATTCATTGCTGTTTGAGATAAGAATCAGTGTACGGATTTCTTTTTTTTTTTAAGTTTCTTTTTTGGATTGTTTCGTAATGTATTCAGCTGTTCTCCTGTCAACCATGGAAGTATTTCAGCTTGCCTTAAGTGGAGCTGGCTATCTTACATTCTAGCGTCACTTTTAACAATCATTAATAGCGCCAATAAGTCACGTGGAAAAAGGTCAAGGACATTTAATGACTGCTGCCGCGTTTCCTGTCTAAACGTTTGCGCGCGCGCGTGTGTGTGTGTGTGTGTGTGTGTGTGTGTGTGTGTGTGTGCTGCTCACTCGTTGAGTAGGGGTACAGAGGTCCGTCTCTTGCTCTTCTGCACCATGTTGGCCTGGTTTCGGAGGGAGATGTGGAGAGTGGAGGGGGCTAGTCGGCAGGGCTCGCCATCCACCTGGGTGCACACGCACACACACACACACACACACACACGCACACGCACACGCACACGCACACACGCACGCACACGCGCGCACACGCGCGCACACGCACACGCACACGCACACGCACACGCACACACACACACACACACACACACACACACACACACACACACACACGCACACACACACACACACACACACACACGCACACACACACACACGCGCACACACACACACGCACACACACGCACACACACACACGCACACACACACACACACGCACATGAACAAGACGCACACACACACACACACACACACACACACACACACACACACACACACACACGCGCACACACACACACACACACACACACACACACACACGCACACACACACACACGCGCACACACACACGCACACACACACACACACGCACACACACACACGCACACACACACACACGCGCACATGAACAAGACGCACACACACACACACGCACACACACATGCAAACAAGACACACATGCATGCAAACAAGACGCACACACATGCACATGCACACACGTTCAAACATACACAGGCACACACACAAGCACACGCACACACACACACAGAGGGGTATATATATATTTATAAATATCTTTCTCATGCAACTACTGGAACCATGGTTTAATGGTTTTATGTGCACTCACCTGGACAGGGACGGTTTTAAACGTGGTGAGCACCACCTCCCGACACTGGTGCAGCCTCTCTCCGTGACCGCCCACCTGCAGCGCCGCCTGGTGGTGACAAGCTGTTACTACACCGACACGGCCACACACCGACAACAAAATTGTAGCTGCCGGAATACATCTCTCTGGGATTTTTAATCACTGATGTTAGTTACGATCATACATAAGCGTTAGCAATCAATAGACAACGGGAGGGGCGTGAGTGGATATAATGCACCTAAAAATGAAAGAAAAGTTCAGAAAGGACACACTTCTTTGTCCCTATCTGCTTGGACGTCCCTTCCTTCTGGCTAGGGTTGGTTCTGGTTACAGAGTGGAGACAGGGCTCTCATCATCAGTTCAACTCCGACCGCTACATAAATTGGCCATTTAGAGCAAATTAAGAATTCATGGTCCCTTTGCTTGATGCAATGGTTTCCATTCCCAGAAATCAGAACGCTCGGCTCGGAAGAAGCATGGCAATAACAGTGCCGAGATAGGGGTTTGATTC
>NC_082400.1:11250970-11258176 GCF_031168955.1 Gadus macrocephalus | reverse complement strand
CACGTATCTTCATTTAAAACAAGTAATGGAAGCCAAAGCAACCTGATCACTTTGTTACTAACTAGCATTCCATCTATAGATATGTCAATCGTGCTGCAAACGTCACTGACATCAATCTACAACACATCTGTCTCAAGCCTCCTCACTCGGGATTTGAAACAGGTGGTTCACGCTGTATCCGGGAGACATGCGGCTCAGTTATCGATTTGGTTTATTGATAACGTTGCACTGATATGAATAGGTCTTTGGTTGTTTTCAGTACTTTATCTCAGAAAGCAACAGTAAGAAAGGTCAATGGACATGGTCAGATATTTGGATTTGGATGGCGGCCGGTCAGGACTGTCGGTGTACGTGTGTGTGTGTGTGTGTGTGTGTGTGTGTGTGTGTGTGTGTGTGTGTGTGTGTGTGTGTGTGTGTGTGTGTGTGTGTGTGTGTGTGCCTGCGTGTGTGTGATGTGATGTTTGTTTTGGTCTCTGGCCAGTTTTTACTATCAACAGCAGCTGCCAGTGTCACTGGGGTGTCAGGCTGCTGCTGGCACACACACACACACACACACACACACACACACACACACACACACACACACACACACACACACACACACACACACACACACACACACACACACACACACACACACACACACACACACACACACACACACACACACACACACACACACAATCAATAGAGACATGCATGGCACTAGGGTACAGAAGCAGGGCGAACCAATAGCACATTTGATGGCCTAGCAAGGTTAGCCTGACTTAACAAGGGTCGAACAACAAATCTAGATGCCTACACCTTCTTAACATGGTGTACATACATATCAAAGCAAAACATAACCTAATCACAGGAAACACAGTCATACACGTATGAATGTGTGTGTTTTCCGTTTGAGTAGGCTATTTTTAGAGCATATCAAAATGTGCTCACATACTGACGTTTGGGTCCCACACCGCTTGTGTGTGTGAGTGATTAGCGACAGGCAGCTTGTAACACGCTATTACTGTGGCGGAGCGGATTATCTGGCTAGAGGCTTTAGCATGGACAGGGGTTTGGAAGTCGTTGACGCGACTGTCAATCGCCAAGCCAAAATAGCAAAGGATCGGCTCGGTATCGCCCTGTTGTGATATGTTTGCTGTGCTCACGATGCACTGGTAGGTTTTGGGGTAATTTTGCACAATCGTAGGACACAAGCGATGAACGAAATAAACGCCAAGGGTCCCCTCTGTCGTACGTATGACAGTTAGTACGGCTCTAATCAATATAGCCACAACACAAATCCACCGCTTAGCGCCCAAACAAACTAGGTTATGTCAAATACCAAGCTATCAAACAACCTCTGGTCCATTCTCACAGACCGTCTTCAGAAATGTCCGCGTTCCTCCGGCCGTATCCTGTCCGGACACAACCCACCCCCCTAGGACACCACTCACCTATACGAGGTCTGTTTTCTGAAAGCCAGTCCTTTTAATTTCTCCTCCAGCGTCTCTTTGTCCATTTCAGGAAGGCTGGTGAACGTGTCGCCGCAGCCCATGGCTTCCTCTGAACCCGCGCCGGACTCCGAGTCACCCCCTTCGGCCCCGAGTGCAGCCAGGCACCCGGTGAAACCACCTCCCGGGCCGCGGTCGTTCGCCAGGGGGTCCATGCCGGTTGTCGCTCTCTCTCTCCCCTAGCCCCGCACTGAACCCCCCTTTGCCCGGCTCGTAAGAGAACACAGGCTCCGGCGGGGGGTTGGGGGGGATTCTGAATTAAAACAAGCGACTCTATCGTTATAAAACGCGAGAATACATGTAGTTATTTTCGGGGCTAACACCCAGACCGCCGGGTGACCGCGGTCAGCTTGGTTTGTTGTTGCCGCAGCCGGGCACGGCAGCACGCGCTCGCCGCCTGGGGACCGAACTACCTCGCGAGCCTGACAGACTGGTAATGGCAACACGGCGCGCTGCTAGTTCGAGCGGGGCGGCGACAATAAACGTTTGATGAGAGCGCGGCGACGTCAGTAGTAGTACCGAGGCGGCGTGTAGCATCCATGGCCCTGGAACGAGAAGTGGAGCATTGTGGGATATTCCAGCTACTCTCCTCCTCCTCCTCCTCTTTGACTCTCTCGTGGTCCTTCGCTCTGCAGCAGCATCATCATCACTCAGGGGGAAAAAAGTAGGGCAGAGAGGGTGAGCTAGCCCGAAGGTGCACGCACGCCACGCATGTATGGGCAAACACGCCTTTTGCGTCGTAGGGAATTTAACAATGCGTTGATTTATGCGATAAGAGGATGAATTGAGAAAGCTTCTCGTAGGCTAATGGTATACCCAGATGTCTTTTATTTATTCAAATGTCATTTCAAGTCAGCTGTTTCAATACAAACCACCATTTCTCAGTTGTTATACATTGTCATTTGTAATTATAATTTCTGAATTCTTATTTGCGCACAGCAGTGCCAAAACCCCCAAAACAGGTATCGGTTGTCGTAGTTAAAGCACCAGCGTCCTACAGGATTGAGGGTAAAGAGAAACTGCCGAAGGCACCATGCATGCATGTTGAATGAAGAACCAAGTTGACCCAACTGGCGCTGAAGTAGACCCTCTCAAGACTCACACAGCTCACTCAAAGTACGGTCGGGGTGTTTTGGTAGCTAATGAGATTTAAAATAACTTATGACGGCGGGGAGTATGACGTATGGTTTATATTTATTTGATGGCGTATTTTTTATTGACCATTTCGTTATTTAGCAGTCAGTCAGCAAAGAGGAGTAGGCCTACTTGCATCCACTACGCATCCTGATCGACGATGCTAAGGTAGACTGTGCGGTCTGGGGGGGCGAGAAGTATGGGGGCGAACAACCTTTATAGGCCTACTGGGATTCAAGCCCCCACTGCGCTGGAGCTAGACTGACCCGCCCTCCAAAGTTGTAAACACATAATGCGCTTCATGTGTGAGATGTCAAGGAAGAACGAGTTGAAGGAGAGGACGTCTTCTTGCAGTGACTTGATAATCGCTTTCTGGAGACGTGTGATTAACATCATAAAGACACTCAGAGTTGAAAGAAGCACGGAGATCGAAGCAGGGATACGCGCCAGGTGAATCAGGTGCCAATTTGCATTCGCGTGCTGATATTTGAATGGAAAGGCTTATGAATGAAAATCACGGCAGTTGTGCCTAACCGGGTGTTTGTGTACATAGGCTGTACGCCATGTAGGTATATTAACCTTTGCTGTGCTTACTTCCCTCTTCTATTCCCTCTGTGACGTTGCGATGACAGTTCAAATATAGGAAAGGTGACGCCATTCTGCAGCTTTAAAAGTTGATTGCTGAGATGTAGGTTCAAGTATGAAAGGAAATAACTAGGCGCATTTGGAGGTAATGCCTTTTGTCCCGTGTAGACTCCTTATTTCTTGTGCTCTCCAACACTGGATTAATATTTTTTTTTAAAAACACATGAATTGTAAACGCCCATTCGTAGGCGGAGATCTTTTTTTTTTTTACCACACCCCGAAGCACTGGATAAATAATTGAATTAAAACATTAAACGTGTTGTGCCATTTATGATCAGCAGGCGCTAATTTATCAACAGAGTGAATAAATAAGTTGACAGAGACGTGATGTGCAGATGCTAGAACAATCAGTATGCTGCTTTATTAACAATGCATATTTACAAAAATATATATTTTTTTCTAGTAAGATTTTTTGGTGGATGCTGAAAGATATATATATATTTATATATATAAAGAAGAAAAATACTTAAGGACACTAAAATGGAACATATCAACGACATCGAAGGAACATTTAGCAGACAAACACTTTGGAAGCCATCGTATGAAAGGCTGGGACTCCACCAAAGCATCACAGTAAAAACAAAAAAACAACCACAGCGTTTACTTTAGTAACGTTAGTTGAGTCAATTGCAACCAGTGTTTAATCACACTTGTCCTCATATATATATATATACTTTTTCTTTTTGCCAGCCCCTGATGCACCTCAGTGGGAGATCATTTGTACTCCCTTTTTGTCATGTATTTGACTGTACTTTGGCACAGGTGCACTGGTGCTACCATGCAAAGAGCCAAACGCATTTGCACGCTGCCAACAAACTATTTAGAATGGTGTCCTCAATAGTGTGGTTGCCAAGCTCTTTAATGCCCCCCTCCCTGCCCCACCCTCTTCCAAACCCCCCATGATGCTTCAGTTTTTCCCAAGCCTTTGACAAAATAAAGGCGCCCCATGAAAAGAAGATATCACAGGGCATTAAGTCCTTAGCAGTCAGGCGTTTTAGTGGCGAGCAGTGACCGACATATGAGAGCAGATACTTCAGCCCTTTGGACAGAGCAGAATTAATTTGCAGTAACATGGTCCCATGTGCATCTCGTTTGGAAAGTAAAAGTCCCCTCCCTCCTCCAGACTTTTTCTCCTTCAAAGCCATCTAGCATAAATAAGCAGTGTGATTGGTTGGTATTTTACGTGTACACAAGATGGTTGGTCTGTATTTCATAAAAGGCAGGACACAATAGATAAGAAGCGCAATCAGGACAATAAACATAATAAAGTTCAATAAAATAAAAACATAAAGAACAAAGACAAAATTAAAGTATCAAAACGATAACGTTTGCATGTCATGGAATGGAATAAAAAGGTTTAAAAAAGGTCACCGCTACACATATCAATTACTTTAAAAACAAAAAGGGCTTCTATAAATACATTGCTGCTCTCTTTCGTTCCCATGTTAATTGGTGTCCTTTTCCAAAGAAAAATCCTCAAATGTCCAATTTGAATTCACCTTATAAGCACATCTCTCAGTTCAAGCAACACACAAGCACTCGCTTTGAACAGAGTCTTATGAAACATGTTTTGGGGTCAGATGCAACACAGTGCCTCAACTTCGTTGAGTGATTTGGCTGAAAGATGGACAACTAATACGGGTTGACTTATGTGGAAAACTATTCAGTGCAACGTCACTTAAAAACTTTTTTTTAGGGCAGCCAGTGCCTGATTTTTTTGTGGATCTTTTTCCTGTCTTTTTCATATTTTTACAGTGTACTATCTTTTCAAGCGTGAGTGGCATGAAAAGAACTGTGGACAAACGAACATCACTTTGTACATCTTTTTTCCCCCCGCTCCAGGACACTTGAACTGCGGTGCTGTTGGGGGGGGGGGGGTGGGGGGGGGTGGGGGGGGGGGCTGGGAGAATCAAAGGTCACGATGAAGAGTGGAGAACCAGGAGAAGCAAAAAATAATAAGATACGAAAATAAAATACAAAATAAAATTAAAAAACAAAAAAAATGTCCGTCCTCAGGATGTTTCGTTGACCGTTCGATCCAGTGCTAGCACCTTTTTACCGCTGCTGCTCTCGTTAAGCCATGGTTCCAGAGACCTGGGACAGACAGACAAATGGACAGAGTTGAGGAAATGAAGGGGGCTGAGGCAGCAAACCGAAGCAAATTCCAGCACGGAACAAGACATGCGTCTCTCAGCGTTTCAGCCCAAACCCCTGGCATTCCTTTCTTCCCGAACAGGAGGGAGCGGAGGATGTTGTGAATAGAAGTTGACTAAATGAGAACGGACGTCTTCCTGGAGGAGCTCAGCAACAGAAGGGTCTGTTTCCAAAGACTAGAATTTTTTACTTTTATTCTTATGCTATTCTTATATTATTCTTATTTTAAGGGAAAGTGTCTATTAAAGGACAGAGCCACAAGACTTCTGGTGTGACTCCATTCAAACAATATGTATTGTAAACCGTGTAGAATATGTTTTTTACAAACACGAAATTCAATAGGATGCTGGTTACTACAGTTACCTTTGCAGGTCCATCCGGAGGTTTTCCGTCGATTGCGTATCGTTGTTATTACTTCGGAGAGGGGTGTGGCTCTCGGCCACGTTGGAGGCAGGGCCCCCCATTTTATTCTGCTCGGAGCGGCGCCACGCTGCCATGACGACGGCCGGAGTGTCCTCCCATTGGTCGGGATACTCCCCGCCCAGGCCTAGGAGGTGTGGCTGCTCGTCCTCAAAGGTGGACAGCAGACTCCTGGATTTAACTGGAGATACGAGAGAGAGAGAGAGAGAGAGAGAGAGAGAGAGAGAGAGAGAGAGAGAGAGAGAGAGAGAGAGAGAGAGAGAGAGAGAGAGAGAGAGAGAGAGAGAGAGAGACAGAGAGAGAGCCAGGGAAGGGGAGAGAGAGGGAGGGGGAGAGAGAGAGAGAGAAGAGAGAGAGACAAGAGAGAGAGAAACAAGAGGGAGACAAGAGAGAGAGAGACAGAGAACGAGAGAGAGGCAGAGAGAGATAGAGAGACAAGAGAGAGAGAGAGGGACAGAGAGAGAGAGAGAGAGAGAGAGAGACAAAGAGAGAGACAGGCAGAGAGAGAGAGAGAGAGAGAGAGGGACAGAGAGAGAGACAGAGAGAGAGAGAGACAGAGAGAGAGACAGAGAGACAGAGGGAGGGGGAGGGGGAGAGAGAGAGAGAGAGAAGAGAGAGAGACAAGAGAGAGAGAAACAAGAGGGAGACAAGAGAGAGAGAGAGACAGAGAGAGATAGAGAGAGACAAGAGAGAGAGAGAGGGACAGAGAGAGAGAGAGAGAGAGAGACAAAGAGAGAGACAGGCAGAGAGAGAGAGAGAACATGTATAAATTAACCATCCTCTTAAGATAACCTCAGGTCAGCTGAGGTACTCATTCCTCAGCCTCAGTCATGAGGGCCTCAAAATAGTAATAGAAGTAATACAATTTATTATAATAAAAAAATAGGCCTTGAGACATTTGTTTTCAGAGACGCTTTCTATTTAGTAGGAATACAAAATTCCTAAGAGGAATTTTTACATATATTATTTTGTCTATAGAAAACTACAGAATTGAAAATTCCTACGAGGAATTTTGTATTCCTATAGGAATTTACTGAATTCCTACTAGGAATTTACTGAATTCCTACCAGGAATTTAGTATTTCCTGATGTATTCTTTTGTCCTATTTTTATGCACTGTTAAGCACGTTGAGAGTGTCGTCAGCAATGAGAGGCGCTTTACATATATGATATATTATATATTATTATTCATTATTTATCCCCTAGTGACCTTGTTCACATGTATGTCAATAACGTTTCCTTATGCTTGTATACATTATATATAGAATAAATAGATGGAGGACACAAACACTCAAAGCATGGGCGGTAACATAGACGGAGTTATATGTGCAAATTCATAAATGTATGTATATATTGCA
>NC_082400.1:11240970-11243470 GCF_031168955.1 Gadus macrocephalus | reverse complement strand
GGGGGGCTGGGGGGAGCAGGGAGACAGGTCGTCGTCGTCGTCGTCGCCGCCGCCGCCGCAGCCCCGGCCGCACATCACCCCCCCCTGGCCGGACTCCAAGACCTCCATCCCGTCCCGGACCCCCGACAGGAAGGGGTCGCTGAGGAGCTGGCCCAGCAAGGCATCGTGGGTAAGGTCGTCCAGGAACTCGGAGAAGTGCTGTGAGAAGGAAAATAAAACGTAAAAAAAAATTAATTGACATTTTACATCTTTTTTTTTTATTCACCTCAATTCAATTCAAAATGCTTTATTGACACAAAGGTTAAAAAAACAGCTTTGCCGATGCAACAATGTGTTGGAAACAAAGGAAGGTGTAGAAAACACACTGACACTGGCTGGAGAAAATCCACGGGTAGTAGCAAAGTTTCACATAAATACATTGAAAGCTAACAACCAATCACTGGTCTCCGGTCGGCTCCAGAGGCTCTACTCCTCCCACAAGGCCCGGCAGCCCAACAGACCGCTACTCCCCCCCCCCTCCCCCCCATTGCTAACCCAATTGAAACCCAACCCCACATAACAGAGAGGAGGAGTGCTGCATAGCAATTATACACTTCTACCAGAGACAGGGTCAGACCCAGAGACAGATAATTACAAAGTCATATAAGCAATGTCGTCTCCAATACCAAGCCTGTCATTACAGACCATTAAAACTTTTTTAAAAGAACGATTATCGGGACTTTCTTTTTTTAGTTTGAAACTCAGAAGCACCTCGCAGTGGCTCTCCAGCTCAACAGGAAATAGCCAATCACAAAGCGGTAAATAAAACAGAGGTTTACCAAAGCAGCTGAACATTTTCCCACACCATCCGGAGCTGTGTGTGTGTGTGTGTGTGTGTGTGTGTGTGTGTGTGTCTGTGTCATGTCTGTCATGTGTTTGTCTTTTTGTGTCTGTGTATGCCTACAATGGTGACTCGCAGTGGGGCGAGACAATGAAACACACACACACACACACACGCGCGCACACACACACACACACACACACACACACACACACACACACACACACACACACACACACACACACACACACACACACACACACACACACACACACACACACACACACACACACACACACACACACACACACACACACACACACACACGGCTGAAACCAAACAAACCGACCCAACCTTCTCCTATCTTATTTCCTTTGGAACATTCAACCCAATACATCCCCCCACCCTACCACCACCGCATCATCCAATCCTGTCTGTAGGGTTGTTCTTAGTGTGTGCGTGTGTGTGTGTGTGTGCGTGTTTTGAGGAACCCACAAACTCCTATCTGTAATTAAGTCGTGAATGCAGTGATTAGTGGTAGGGTAGGGGGCGAGCATGAGTGAGTCAAGGTGTGTGTGTGTGTGTGTGTGTGTGTGTGTGTGTGAGACCTCTCTCTCTCTCTCTCTCTCTCTGCAAAGAGGTATGCAGGATATGTGATGGGGTGATAATTTGTCTGTGAGACACTGAGCCAGTAAGTGTGGGTATAAATAGACCATCAATAGAAAATGCCCTCAAGAGTATTCAAGTTATAAAATGGTATACAAAACACTAAATTGATTCTGGCTTGGCATATTGGAGCATCAACTCAGTCACTGAGCAAGCGTGCGTGCAAGCATATTTATTTTTTACGCATTTCAGTACCGCTTTCCTGACTGACATTGTCTATGTACCGATGTAAATAGGCCATGATTTTTGTTTCGATCGCTTAAAATACCCACTTTCGGAACGCTTCTAAGCCACGAGAGTAGGAGAGCTGAACAGAAATCAGGAGGGAGTATGAGCAATATACTCAACATCCCTTCCCCTGTGCCCCCTCACACAAGGAAACACATTTTTCATGGGTGTGTGTACCAGTAAGTTCATCCTTCCATTTCCAACCCGTGCCAATCCCATTTTCCACTCTTAAAAAGACCACTGTTGAAAGCCGGTGGTGTGGTGGTTTTCATTGAGTATGACAGTGAAGGTTTTCTTACTGCATGAGCTTTTATTCTAATAGCCTAGTTTTGAACACAGGCATACACTATGAGTTCAAACACTCATGATTCAAACACTCAACAACTCTGCATAAGAATGTTCTGCCCTGCAGCCCCAAACTAAGGTGAAGGAAATGTACATGGCAGGTGTTACTCTTGGGAATAAACACAGCTGCAGGAGTTCGAGGTGTGTGTGTGTTTGTGTGCATGTGTGCACATGCCTGTGTGCGTGTGTGCATGTGCGCATGTGTGATCCTGTTCCGACTCCTCAAACAACTCATTCAGCCACTGAGAGTGACAGGTGAGACTTTGCACCAAGCTCATCATTTATTTAAAAGGTAAACAGACCAAGCGTTCCCGAGTGCAACTTGCCCGTTGGCGAAAGCACACGACGCACAAAGGCCCGCCAGAGAAGAGAATGGCAGCCAACCTCTGCATCTGAGATAGGGTTGTGTTCAAACCGAATCCAGTGTTATCTTCTCTCTTT
>NC_082400.1:11218470-11230970 GCF_031168955.1 Gadus macrocephalus | reverse complement strand
TTGATGCAAATTCTTCTCGCAAAGTTGAGAAGAAACTCGAGAATGTTCCTCCTGAGTTTTTGAGAAACGTTTTCTCCGGGATTCACGCCATTCATGACAAGATGGCCATGGGACGTTCTTAAGTCCAGGTCAATGTATCACCTTTTAATACCTGTCATTTTTAGCAAAGGAATATAGATATATATATCACGTAGAAAGAGCTACGAATATACAAATATAAATATATATTGTTCTGTCATTAGTTAGGAAAGGCCCGGTTTCCTCATAGACAGCTATTTTCCCCGTCTGAATAAAAATCAGGTCCTGAGGGTGTGAGTGTGTTGATGCTTGCGAGTAAATGCGTTTGTGTGTTAATGTGTGTGTGTGTGTGTGTGTGTGTGTGTGTGTGTGTGTGTGTGTGTGTGTGTGTGTGTGTGTGTGTGTGTGTGTGTGTGTGTGTGTGTGTAAACCATAACCTGAAGATCCAGCTGTACGTCCAGATCCTCAAGAATGAAGAGCAGCATAGAGGAAATACTGGCTTGTCTTCATCGCTCTTTGCATGCATTGTGAAATGGAGACATGTCTGGTTCGGCGGCTGTGCGTTATGATTGGGCCGTTGGGTGAGCTGAAGGTATGCGTGCAAACGTGTGTGAGTTTGGCATTACATCAAAGTGGGCCAAGTTAAAGAGAGATAAAGAGAGATAAAGAGGGATACAGAGAGGAAAACCAGAGTGAGTAAAACAGAGCGAGAGACAGAGACAGAGACAGAGAGAGCGAGAGAGTGAGAGAGAGGGAGATGAGTTAACAAGCAGGATGCCCTGACCCAGAGGAGAACAGGCACTGGCCTGAGAACACCCAGAGTCAAAAGGAGCAAGCTGTATTGACCTAGCCTGTGTGTGTGTGTCTGTGTGCACATGCATGTGGTCGTGTGGGCAGCAGACACGTTTGATTAGCGAGCCTATCAGATGCGTATTGTGTGTGTTCTGAAAGAATTGACCACTCAACCACACTAAGGCACACCCACGCGCACACACACACACACACACACACACACACACACACACACACACACACACACACACACACACAGAAATAAACACAGGAGCTACAGGGTCGGGCTGGCCCATAAGAATGTCAAAGTGAACTTGTGTTACCATTGGACCTGCAGGTGAAATACCCATGCTCATCCTCACCACAACATAGACACATTAGTATTTCGGTTCAATGTAGGAAAGAAAGACTGCAGGATTCACAAGCCATAGAGACCTGAACTGCAAGTTCAGTTCTGAGGAAAAAAAATGAATGGATGTATACAGCATATATATATATGGGTAATAGTGTGAGGAATGTGTGTGGATACGGGCCGATGTTTGAATATCCTACTGCATAAATACCTGTGTTACTCACACATAATATGCGTCACGGAAACCAAATCACTCATAATGCAAATATCCGTCTGACAAGTTGGACAAAGAAGATTCTATATTTGACGCTTTAAGCAAACAGCCGCTCTACGCGTTACTGTTACATAAGTGAAGCACTTCTGAGAAGCGCTGGAAGCTGTTGTAGAATGCAAATACACTCTCTCGCTTTCAATCGCCCAGATGTGTCTTTGTGTTTGTGTGAACGATGGGGCACCATGTGTCCGATCGTGAGTGTGTGTCTGTGTGTGATAATAGTTTCCTTATGATAGATCAAGGTTCAAGGGAGTTAAGGGAAGATGGGTATGTGACTGTCAGACAAGGTTTTATTCTACCGTATTCTACCCAAGCGCGCACGCACACACACACACGCGCACGCACACGCACACAATTGAATTGCTAATTAAAATTCTCGATTCATTACGACAAATGCAGAAGGAGCGGTGTCTGGTGAGTGACCAGACATCTGATGAGATAGATTATCTTGTAAGCCGCCTCGTTGACTGCGGCTTTCTGAAAGGCCATTCATTTATCTGTCCCTGGATGCTTGGATGGGTTCACGGGGGGCTTGTAAACAACAGATAAGCTACAACTGTTCCCAGATAAGCCCAGCATGTCACAACAACAGGTAACGGACAAACTAGAAGTTCACTGTGCCATGCTTCCTATCAGTCACCACAAATATTAATCAGGAAAAAAATCGGTAGAACCGAAACCATGGCTTTATCTTATCAGGTAATTGTCATACAAGTGTGCATGGCTATTAGCTGACATGGGCAATTACCATTTCCAAACACACCAACAGTTATCACCCTTGATAACAGTCTTTGGAAGAGAACATATGGAATACCATTTGTCCAATTGTAAAGTCCAATTCCTCTGAGTCAACGCTATCCATTTGGCATACTCATTGGCAGGAAAATGGGTAGAGAGAAGGTCGCTGATTGAGATCGGTGTACAAATTCTAAGAAGTGGGACATTTAATTGATAAGGGATTTAATAAGGTTGGCTTGTAACCTATATATGCTGATCTATTTATAAATATGAACCATGTGACCGTTTATGGGACACAGAGTGAGAGTGGGAGAGGTGTAGGCCCATGTCTTAATGAGAAAAACAGGGTGGGTTGTGTTAAAGCAACACACACACACAGCCTCAAAGTTGACATTGTTGTTAGGAATGCCATGTCAACTAACCCCAGGAGGGAAAGTGATTCTGTGCCCCTGTGTGTGTGTGTGTGTGTGTGTGTGTGTGTGTGTGTGTGTGTGTGTGTGTGTGTGTGTGTGTGTGTGTGTGTGTGTGTGTGTGTGTGTGTGTGTGTGTGTGTGTGTGTGTGTGGGGGGAAAAAAAAGACCCAGAGGAATGAGGAGAGTTGGGAACAGCCAGGAGAAATAGACAAAGACGCCTCTCTGTTCTCCTGCCATCAGAGAATATTCACCTTTCCTCTCAAGTCACTCACACTCCTCTCTCTCCCTCTCCCTCTCTCTCCCTCTCTCTCCCTCTCTCTCTCTCCCCTGCACCCTCTTTTTTTTTGAATAGGCTGCACATATGAAAAGCCCTACTATGATAGCCTAGCTAAATATAGAGGTCACTACGTTAACTTGTATATTAGAGGGCCCATTCATAACCCGGCATGCCTTCCATATAAACCTCTCAAACAGTAGCTGCATAGAGTGGTGAAAAAGTGAGCTGAGCTTTCACTAACCAAACAAGACCTCGTTGATCTTTGTTTCTTCACATCTTTAAAAGGCGGTTTATTGGCTGATATATAGTTCCACTGTGACTTCCCTATGTTGTGTACATTGTATGTTTTCACCCTATTCGCGGTGGGAGTGAAGGGGGTCAACTAACAAAGGTGAGGAGAAATCCTTTTGTCGTACTGAATGCAGGACAATAAAGTGTTGGATCCGGATGACAACTGCTGAAGGGCCCAGGAGCCAAGTGCAGACGCAGCAAATGCGGTTCGTTGAGGGTTCGACACAGTAGGAGTGGATCTGACAACCTAAAAAAATAGGGCACTGTAGTTTGCACACTTAAGCCATCCGTTATGATTAGGACTGTGGTTCCTCTCCTCACCTTTAAACCCTGGAACGGTATGGAATTAGGGAAAGGGTTAAAACGAGGGGGATATCATTCATTGATGGATGAGTTTCATTTTTGACTTTCCAAGTGTCACGTGAGGTGACACTTTGGCTTTCACTGCTCAGGTTACTCGTCCCGGGCCTCGGACGAACCTGTCCTGCGACCTCTTACTGGAAGTCGCCAGCATACGTTTAGGGAAGTGAGGAAAGGTGCCAAACAAAAAAGGCTCTTTTAACTGAGTTAGGTGTGTGTAAGCACTCCGGGATGGATGCTAAATGAACCCCCCCGGGCTGAGGGGGGATGGGGCAGGGTGAGAGGCTTGTTTAATGAGGCTGGGACCTGCTGCTTGTTGCCGCATGCATAGGCTTTAGCAGACACACAGACACACACACACACACACACACCATATTACCTGACTGTCTGCAGCCTTAACCTGGACTATGCCAAATACCACATTATCAGTGTGTGTGTGTGTGTGTGTGTGTGTGTGTGTGTGTGTGTGTGTGTGTGTGTGTGTGTGTGTGTGTGTGTGTCTCAAGAGGTGTCTGATTTCAATCCTGCAGGCCAGCTGGGTTTTTTTCCCCCAGTAAACCCAATCCCTCCTTGTGCAAAAACACAAATGCACAAACGAAAACACACATGTGCGCTGCACACACAGCTTTTGGCCCAAAAGAGCTTCTACCCAGAAACCATATGGTTGAGACGCATACCATACCTAAGTTGCATAACCAGACAAAAGTTTTCCTTTAGACAGGGATCACATAAGGAGACACTGTGTGTGTGTGTGTGTGTGTGTGTGTGTGTGTGTGTGTGTGTGTGTGTGTGTGTGTGTGTGTGTGTGTGTGTGTGTGTGTGTGCACACACGAGGGTAGCCTGTGGCTGCAATAAAATGAAAGCTTTCTCGATAGTGGAAAGGGAATTATCCTGTCATCTGCATAAAGTAAAACAGAATAGTTAGGTGGAAAAATAGAACGCAGACTCAAAGGAAGGAGATAGGTTTTTGACGTCCATGAACACAACTTGCAGAACTCACTAAACGTGCTTCTCCTTTTGTTCTATAGGTATTTAGCGATAATGACTAATGATTAGGGTTGTACAGGTCAGGCGTATTATTCAGAGCAAGCTTTCTTTGGATGCATAACTCTCTGTTTGCTGCAGGTTTTTACGACCCGCCAGGTATTCGGCTCGAGGCCCCTCTCTAATAGGAGAGAACCACTCCAGACGATACTTTTTCAAAAGCATTAAGCACCGAGAACACCCACTTCACGCCAAACGCTCAAATCATTAGATATTATTGTAGCCTACAGTATGGGGGAACCCATCAGAACAGTAAACCCATCAGGGCTATTACTTATCGTATTGGGTTATGGCTGAAAGATGTGCTCTGTGAGAAATGTGAACTATGACGAGGAATGGAACTAGCATCCTGGACCCCAAGGCTCGCTCAGACAGCGGAGCGCAGGGGACGCATCTGGATCTCTCGTGCACGCACGCAAGCCTCACGCGCACAAACATTAAGGCGCGCGCATATACACGCACACAGACAGACACATACACACACTCTTCTAGCCCTGTTTAATGGGGGAGAATGTACATAGTCTTTGATACATTAATTTAGAAAGTCTTCCAAACACTGAGCCACTTACGGTGCCGTAAAGACCGTTGTCGTGGTCCCCGTTCTCCGAGATCTCACTCAGATTCCGATCCCAGTGTAGAAACGATTCGCCACTGTCCATGATTTCCATCCTTTTATTTTAACGCGGCTTCTGGGCCCGATCTGTCCTTAAAAAATTTCAAATAACGTGATGTCACCGAAACGATGTTTTCTTGCAGCGAAGTAAGACTTTGTGACTCTCGGTCGCTCTTTTATTCTGCCTAGATATCGCTCAAGTCCATGCGAAAAGTTATCAACAACTTCGGTATGGGAAAGACGCAGATGTGCTTCGCCCGACCCTGAGGCATTAATCTTCGTGAATAATCGGCTTTGTTTTCGGGTGAATGATCACAAACGTGGTAACTGCAGCCGGCCAGCTGGCTCTTGTTTATCTTCTTGATTCAAGGTCTACTGGAGTTGAAAGCTCTCCTCCTATTCTCTATCCTGGGGAGAAGTTTCACCAGCAGACAGCTTAGGATATGTGGGCGGAGTCTGGCGGCGGAGCAGAAGACAGCCTTATCTTCGCCACAAGAAATAACATTGGCGTGTTTGTGTTAGGAGAGCAGTCAGCAATGCATTTTTTTTCAAATATCTATTCTGCCATAAACAGTCAATGTCTGCTTCTAATAGATAATGCCTAATTAGCCAGAATCCACAAGTTCCTTACGATCCAAGACCCGCCCACATATTTCACTATAGCGAATCAGGTCGTCCATAATGAATGGCGGCTGCAACGGCCAATTGCGTGGCTTTGACTCCTTTGTCATAATTTTACAAATAGTAAAGCCAATAGAATACTGTCTGTGCACTACCAGGGACCAATCCAATAAGGCCAAGAATACCTCTGACCAAAACCCACCTCCACTGAAAGATAAAGACAATCAACTTGCAGCCAAAATATCTATCATAGACCAGCATTAACTTGTAACAGAGCGAATTTCTGAGGCATTAATAATGTATACCTTGTTTTAATCATTACAGAAAATGTAGAGTGGGCAATGTCTGTCAAAAAAGATAAGATGGCATGCATTTGAATACATCTTTAAAGATATTATCCAGATAAAAGTAAAAATAACTTAACCAGGGGTGGCATTGAGATGGTTTAAGTGCTATGAGCCATGGGAAATTAAAGTAGGCCAACGCAGAACGTGTTCCACACTGCTTGCAGCCAAATACATGTCATCATTGCAAAAAAGTGAAGTAGTTTGAACTTCTATAAAGAAAACATGCATATTAATGCCCTCTGGTAATCCATTCACAATTTCGACCGACAGTGAATAGCAAGTTAATTCCTTAAAGTAAAACGAAATAAATAAATCCATTTGTGTGCCGAAGAAATGTTGTATTCATATACAAAAATTAATTTTGTTTGCCTTACAACATAGATCTGTCAACCAAGACAACAAATAGCAAACAATGAATGACTTGCTGAAACTTTTTGGTTTGCCTGCTAAAGGAAATTCAACTGACTTGGCCGCAATATAAGCAACAACCACATTTTGCACAACTGAAAGGGTCACCGCATCGTGACTATAGGACTTATTTAAGGAATAGAGAGGCATAAAATAAACCAGACAAAAAAAAGAAAAAAATACTTTTGTTCCAAGTGGAATAAAAAAACTAATACCAACTTCAGACACCAAAAACAAGGAAATGATACTCCTAAATGCATCCACAATTTTTTTTGGGAGAATTGATAGAGTGACTAGGAATCGGCGGGGTTATCACCATAAGAATCAGGAAATGTAACAAGATAGCAGTCTTACTGTTAGAATAAACAACAGAATACAGACTTCCTGTAACTCAAACCTTCCTTTATATGAACAGCAATGGGGGCAGTTGTTGTTGGGTCAGATATCTTTATATTTATCGTTGCTATACTATTTGTTGCAAATCCCTTCAGTCATTCCAGCACTTTCACTGTTTTGTTAAACTCGATTTGGAAAAGGTTTGACGTAAAGCCCGATCCAAAAAAGAAAACCAGCAAATCAGACATTGGTTAGATGTTTTTTAAAGAGTTGGACATGATCAGCAATGGATTCAAATATCCATATTGATGACGTAACATTTTTAATACATCATAATTGCTTAAAGCATTATGCTCTGGTTGTTCTATTGTCTTCCTACCAAACCATAACTAACTCTGTTGCATCTGCTTGTCACATTCATTTTAATACAGTGAATTCCATAATATAGAGAACATATGGGATTATGTATATATATTTGTAAGTATCAGACAGTTTACCCATGACATAAACAGTAGACCTCTTTCTGCTTCCTTTACCACTAGAGGGCGCCAAAGTCACACGATGCATTGTGTTGCACTATATTCTGTCCCCTTAAAAAGTGGATACAAACAGAGCTCCTCTGTTCCCCTCTTTCTGGTCAGTGTTGAAGTCCTCAGACGTTTTACTGAAGAACGATCTAAGAAAATGAGTCAAGATGGGGCTGGGGGGGACTTCTTTCCATAGTGGGTGTAGAAAAAACAACTTCTCTTCTTCATTGTCGTTCTCGTACGTTGTCACTCAGAAAGACAATGTTGTCTGAGAAGAAAAAAATATGTTTAAAAAGTTTAACTCTACGTTTTTCTTGAGTGTCAATGGCCATGACATAATTTGCATGCATGTTTGGGACAATCCAAAAATATAATATCAACATTTTCATAAACTTATCACAGGCACTACATCAAAATGATTTGCATGCACCAAACTACGTGTGAAGATTTTGCATAGTTCTGCAATCAGTTGGGTGTGCGTGTGGCGTACCTGCGATGATGGTGGTGGCCTGGCGCCGGACCTGATTCTTGTCTACATACTCGCCGTAGTCCAACTTCCCCTCCACCAGAATGCGAGCTCTGGGATAACCAATGACGGAAAGGATTTTAGACCAACAGCTCAAACTTTACTAAGGCAAACACAGCACCTATGAAATTTTAAAAAAAAATATTAATTTGCCAAAAATTTAAACGGGGGAAAATAAATAAAAGTAGTACAGCTGCACTGCATTGGGTCAGGCAGCACTTTCAGCTACTCCACTTTAGGTGGTTCTCATGACTTATATCCAGGTTAACGGTGGTCCGTACCCCTTCTTGACGTACTGGTACGCAATGTCCCTCAGGCCCGGTTTGAATATGGACACCCGGTGCCAGGTGGTCTTCTGGCTGACGTCGCCTGGCACACAAATGGAGTCAGAACATCACTGCTTGTTATTACTGCTAATGGATACACAGTCCATAGTACTGTTTGACTCAAATGTATCCCTTAATCACTGTCATAACACTTGTGGACCTTAAAGCTAAGTGTGTGCGCGTGTGTGACACACAGATGGTCATTGATGACATGTAAACAAAGTGTCTAAAAGTGTATAATGTCATGAGGTGTGGTCGGCCGTACCTTGCTGTGAACTCTGCGAGCCCCCCTCTCCCTCCCCGGATCGCCACATCTCATTGGTTGCCATGGAGAAGATGGTTACCGGGTTACGGCCCTCCACCTGCCTCATGACGGGGTCCTGACCCACGCGGCCTAGGAGCTGCACGCGGTTGATCGCTGGAAGACACACACAGGCACACACTTTATGAACATTGTTTTACCTTATGGCAATTGGAAACACTTCTGTAGCCTATTACCCTAGCAACAGCCTGATGACAGCAACTCATTCAGACCTTTTTAAGTCCTTTAATGACCGACCTATCAGGCCACTGCTGTTGTTTCACATCAAGTTCAATAATGGTCACACACAAAAACAACAGTTTCTTAAAAAAATATACCTAACAATGTAAAAAGAAGATTCATCTCTATAGGGGCAAACCACAAGTAAATACACAAACACACACATAAACTTACATCTCTCCAGGATGAGACTTTGGTCTGTGCTCACGTGCCGCACCACCTGCCTAAACATCTGTAAAGTAAAACAAGAGCAGCACGTGTCATTGAATCCTGTGACTGCCTAAATACAGTCCCACTCACAGGCATTGTTCCAATGGTATTATAGACTACACAAAAAGGAGTGAAACGTTGCAATGGTTTGTCATCCTCACCTGTGCCGAAGCGTTTCTAAACATTTTCTCTCTGTGCCAAAAACCTCAGAGGAACAGAATGGTTTCTGATAGGAGGGAGAATTAAATGGTTAGAACTGTAGTATGTCGAAAAAAACATACTTTGTAACACATGAAGATGTCAGTGCCATTACATGTATGCATTTAAAACATGACTAAACACAAATAACAGCTTTTAATTTAGTGAAATTTAAATTAGTAATTTAGAGATTAAGAAATTAGTGAGTAAGAACGCCTTTCCATTATTTTGGACCAAAACAACTGGTGACAGCATGTGTGCGTTCAAGGCCAGTGTTCGTAGCTAAACAATAACTTTACAGTATTTTGTTTGGGATATTAATAATACAAGCAATTGCATATATCCATACACTCGGATCATCAGCGCTGTTCAAGTGCATCTACTCAGTACCGAGACGACAGGTCATGTGCGGGCCTACAGTGGTCACACAAGGTGGCTGATAGATTAACACATCCAGGAGGTGGAAGCCTGCAGACCTTGCAATGAGGCTGCCGACTCCCGCCATTGCGTTGACTTGACATCACTCTTTACAATGATTTTTTGTTCTTGCATGATAAGACACTAAATACACGTAAGTTGTATAATTGAAGATGATAATACTGTCATTTTAAAGATCGAAAATCAAAAACATGTGAAATTGAGAAACTTACCAGAGTCGCACCACTGAAAAGAATCCTGTAACCTCACGCTGCTTCCGGTCCGTCCTGTTTAAGGGCCGGAAGTTTTCGTACAGTTTCGTACATCCTGGAGAGATGTATAGAAGGTTCCACTTCCAATCCAATGATAATTTGAGTAATTGATAATGTCCAACAACTACGAACAGCATAATACAAACAATATATATGATATTTGATCCTTATTATCTCGCAGTGCAACAGTCGGACTAACCCAAATTATTTGTAAAATTGGTATGCGATGCTTCAAAATGAAGCCCGACCCTAGTCCAGACGTACACAGACCGGACTGCGCTGGGATCCGCGCGACCTAGATGTACGCAATAGCGGACATCCGTTGACGTCCGCATGCAGAACATGCTTGGATGTTGGTATTAACGAGAAGAACCCACACTGCATGATACTTTCACATCGAGACGCATTTCGGGTCGAACCGGGAACATCGTATATATACATAGATCATAATAACAGGACACAGGTTAAAAGGAGATACAATAACCAATGGAGTCCACGTTTGAGGAGAAGCTGGCCTCTGAGGTCCGCAGGTACGTCCACCTGTACGACCCTTCCCAGCGGGATTACAAAGACTTCCTAAAGAGCAACAACTCCTGGAAGGAGATCGGAAAAACGCTGGGCAAGGATGAAGCGATCTGTCGAGCCAAATGGAAATACCTACGCGACAGGTTTTCCAAAGCAAAACGTAAACTGAAGTGGGCGAGAAGTGAGGATGGCGGGGTATATGGGGTGGCCACTGTTCCGCCGCGTATTTACACGATGCTGAGCTGGCTGGACTGCTTCATCAAGCATCGTGAGACAGAAACGAAGAGTACTATTCCAAATCAGGTAAAAGCTTATTCACACACGCACGCACGCACCTACACACACGCACGCAAACACACACACACACACACACACACACACACACACACACACACACACACACACACACACACACACACACACACACACACACACACACGTTCTGTATAGGCCTACTTAATGCTAGTGTATTCTAGTTATTATCTAGTTATTATTATATTAGTAAACAAAGAACAAAAAATACACCTAACCTTTAACCATAACCTTCTCAATGCTATGCAAATTGTGATGTTGAACAGTTGCTGGTTGCTGTGGCCAGTGTGTTCTGGTGTGTTCTAGATTAAACAATGTTCCAGTGTATTCTACCATACATTCCACCAATCTTTCCTTTGTATCCCTCGATTGTAGCCGGATGACGCCCCCCCTGCCAATAACGAAGCCCCAGACGAGAAGCTGGAAGCCTGGCTGACCCCCGAGAAGCCGGTGTCCCTTCCTGAAACCGCAGCTCATCCGCCGCCTTCCGTCGCGGTCGGGGGGAGCAGCTGCCCGCCCACCGAACCACCAGCCATGCCCGAGCCCGGGGGGTCCCAGCAGGCCACTACGAGGCCGCTGTCGTCGTTGTCCTACATGGCAGCCTCGATCCGGCAGGGCCAGGCAGCCCGCCGACGGGCGGCCAAGAGGAGGAGGCGAGCGATGGGGATGAGCGGCCCAGTGCGTCCGGTCGCAGCGGCTGCTGTACCGAGAGGAGAAGAGGACGATAATAACGACATGTATTTCTTCGCCGGTACCGTCTGCCGTTTCCTTCGGAAGGTGCCTGAGGATAGGATCGATGACTTGATGCTGAAGATCCTCCATCTAATCAGGGAGCATCAGGAGTAGGGAAAGTAGAGGAAAATATTGGCCTCTTTCTCTTTCTATTACTTTTTTTTTTTTTTACTTTTAACATGTAAATAAATTAAAAAAAAAAAAAAGATTTGTGTCCAATAGGTCTATGTTTATAAACTACCACAAGCATTATTTTAGTTAGTTAAATAGAGCAACTGCTGGTACCTTTGTTAACTTGTTATGATTGTTTTGTTTAATTGTGGTTTTAGAAACAATCATTCTTGCATCCTAGGTTATAAATCCACATTATTACATGTAGAATCATTATCCAGCTCCTCTTCTATTCCAAACGGTATACTATCAAAGTGGAAATACAATGAGACACATTCATGAATGATCTTTAATGACAGATTCATATGTGAACTGATCATAATAATAGTCATTATAATAATAGTAAACAGATGTAATCTGTTATGCTGATACAAGGCAGTGAACATGTCAACAACTAGTTATTGCCTCTATGACTCCCAGAAAGTGCATTGGAAATGTGCAAGCAAAAGGACAGCAAAGCCAATATTGGCAATAGTACCTCAAACACCTTGTTAAGTGAAAGTTATTATTGACTTCTACACCCTGGTAATCTCAAACCAGTTTGGTCCTACTTACCACAGCGAACCTGGATACTGATCAAGCAAGGCTTACAGTAAGATAAGGACCCATGTTTCTCACTCCACAATGTAAGGAACGTGAAGTCTCGGTCATGTTAAATTGGGTGACACAGTGTTGTTAATTTGTCACCTGATAGTTCCTTCATATCCACAGATAAGGCACACTCCTGAGTTCTGTGAGGCCAATGTGCTTATAGAATAGAATAACGGCACCAGTATCGTATAAAATAGATATTGCGTCATGCAGAAAATGAATTTGATGAATCGAGTGTGTACGTCATAAATTAAATGCCTAATTAATG
>NC_082400.1:11093470-11213470 GCF_031168955.1 Gadus macrocephalus | reverse complement strand
GCACACCTGGAAGGATTCCATGGACACTGATTGACTCGCTTACACGTTCCCACAATGCCGTGCGTGAGGAATTCTAATCTAATATTCCATCTGCACCGTACACGTATGGGGGGTTGTTTATCCATGCTGGGGTGATGAAGACAATGGATTTATTGAATACAAATAGTAGTTATGGATGTTTTTGGCACAGGACACACAGACCCATCCATCCATTCGTTCACCCCATTCTCCCATTCTTCCATCCACCAACCCATCCATCCATCCATCCATCCATCCATCCATCCATCCACCCACCCACCCCTACCTGTCTAGGCTCGGTGGCTGCCCCAGCCTCCGGGAGAGTCAGGGGGGAGGTGGGGAGTGAGAGGGGGAACCGGGGTGTCGTCCCTGGCGTTGAGGGAGTAGTGGTGGTGGAAGTGGTGGTGCATCGGCGTGGCAACGGGTGCCCACCCAGACCCATGGTGTCCGGGTTGGGGCAGGAGGCGGAGCGGCCAGACGACCTGGGCGCCCACACCTCCACCTGCTCCTCCTCCACATCTGCACACGTTGCTCCTAGGTCTCTTTATCAGACAGACAGACAGACAGACAGACAGACAGACAGACAGACAGACAGACAGACAGACAGACAGACAGACAGACAGACAGACAGACAGACAGACAGACAGACAGACAGACAGACAGACAGACAGACAGACAGACAGACAGACAGACAGACAGACAGACAGACACAGAGAGAGAGAGAGAGAGAGAGAGAGAGAGAGAGAGAGAGAGAGAGAGAGAGAGAGAGAGAGAGAGAGAGAGAGAGAGAGAGAGAGAGATGAAGACAAGGTCAGGTGATAAACAGAGGTATTGATCTTGCAAAACTCTCCAGCTGTAATTTTCAATTCATGGTCAGTTCAATGGGGAGGTAAATCAAAGGATCTTTTGTTCCGGAAAATGCCATAAGGGGGCAGCATTTATAACATGGGTCAAAGCGGTTATTTATTTGCATGGCCATGTTTGAATGCTACCACAGACATTATCAGAAAACAGCCATGGAAATGTGAGATAGGTTGAGGAAAAAGGTGAATTAAAAAATGGATGCACTCCCTACAATGCAGTTTGCAAATGTAGATTTTAATGATGTAAATTGGTTAAAAGTGCTTCAAACAATGTCAAAGGTTATTCTGTGAATAATAGTCATGATCGGAAATCTGGGATGAAATCACTCAAACAGGAATCGTGTCTTTATTTCCTTTTTAATTACATTCCCATCTAAATATTGTCTTCCCCTTGAACTTGTACTCCCAGTCTGGGGGGCAGGGGGAAACCAGTAGACACACAATCCATTGATGCTCGATCACCTCAGTCCTTTGTAAGCGTTTCAATTAGGAAACTGCATGTGGCGTGGCACTTAAAAGGTTGCTAGGCAACAGCGTATATTTTCAAAGGTTTTGCTTCTTTTCTTCCACGCTAAAGACTAGATGTAAAAGAAAGCTTGTAATTATTGAATCAAGAGCATAATGAAAGGTGTTTTCTGGTGAAGTTGTGTGACTATGCAGCAAAATATATCCACACACTTCATGAACTATAACTGACCAATTATAAATCTACAAATTCAAATCGATCACATTAGTCAATGGCTATAGGCCTCAGATGCATTACAATGTTTCAGTAGTGCAATCAAGCTGAGTAATGGCTGATAAAAAAAAAAAAAAAAAAAAACTTTTTTTAACTTTATTTCAAGCACAGGTAAAGCAAAAACGATCAATGAGTGAAAAACGCATCGTATATACTAATTTTACGAAGGTTCTGCATAGAAACATGTGTGTGTGTGTGTGTGTGTGTGTGTGTGTGTGTGTGTGTGTGTGTGTGTGTGTGTGTGTGTGTGTGTGTGTTTTTGTGTGTATGAGATTGCGTGAGTGCGTACATGTTAGTTTATGACTTTCCAGGGTTGAACAACAGAAACACAAGACTGCACTTAAACCTCAAGACGTCATTCTCAACAGACACACACACACACACACACACACACACACACACACACACACACACACACACACACACACACACACACACACACACACACACACACACTTTATGAACATACATTTTCCTTTGATTGCAGTTGCTAACTTTTTTGTGGCCTGTTTCCCTAGCAACCCCCTAATGATACAGACAAGTTGGGGGAGGCACACCTCACATCTACCTTTCCACACACCCACACCCACACACACCCACACCCAGCTCCACACCCACACCCACACCCACACACAACCAACAAAGCACAGGAAATGAGCCGGAGCCAGTGGTGTCTTTACGGTAAACAACAGGAGGGGTATGCCGTGGTGCTCATACTCTTTTTCACACCATATATATGGCTGGGCCTGAACCAGTGAACTGTTGATTCTCAAATGAAAGATGAAGTAGAGTTTATTGTGCATTAGTGAGTTTATTGGGTATTATCAAGGCAAGTCTAAACAGGCTGACAATGTGTCTTGTGATTTCCCACCAGCTAAGCTGAATTACTTGCTATCTCTGCAGCTGTCATTGAGGGATTTCAAACCCAGTCAGATCTTGAAGTGGTAGCCTGCATCACCAAGTCACCGCAGAATCAAAATGACACATTTAAAGTGGCAGGCAGCTCAATCTATGAATATGTTTTGTATCTATCTGACTATGCCTATTAGTTGCATGAGTTTACACACCCAATCAATTGAAAGAGGCTCCTTAAAACGACTTGTGTATAATGCCGTTTTTTACGTGTATTATTATTAAATAAATATTTCTTTAATTGATGTCATTCTGTTTTGGTGCCCAAAAACAAAATCATTTTAAAGACACCACATTTGCATGTCAACACAGTACACAAAAACAAATTATTAATGTAATTATAATTCCAACACGGGTGATCGCGTTTCATGATGGGAGTCAACAAAGCGTTAAGCGTTTTCACTTTCCCCCTTCAATCGTTTAGAAGCTGCACAATACCCCACTAACACCCCCAGCCTCTCCGTGGAAGTGGAAGGTAAGCTGAGCCACTTCCGTCTTCCATCCTGCTTGAATTAGTCATGAGCTATCCGAGACGTCAATCGCCGGTCGTGCGTAGGCCGGATCGCCGACCTGGCACAGGCCTGTGCCCGCAGTGCTACAGCTCCCCTTACCCAGGTCATCTTTTTACATTTTAAATGAGCGTGTGGCTGGCTCAGGAAAGCACGTGTCAGAACCACAAGGACAGGGGCGGCGGCTGTAATAAGTACGACCCTCTTGTGTTATCCTTAAAGGTGGTGCTGATGGATCCCCTGTGTCCAATGAATAAAGTAGACTCAAAGTAAAGCTGACACTGTCGGTTCCTTTGTCGCTGCCCCTTGTCGTCACTGGCCAATTTTTTGTGGCTATCTTTTTGTTATTGCCTGTGGCTAAGCGATGCTACCAGCGCCACAAAGGCACTTCATAAATTCTTTGTGAAGGAATAGGGAAGACATTAAGTGGTTTTAAGTAAATATTAATAAAAGCCTGAAACTATTGTTATAAATGGTTTATTATTGCAAAATAACATACCACACATTCATTTTGTATTGTGGGATAATTATGTACTCATAATTGTGTTTTGTAAGAAATACATTAATTCTTCAGAACGGCCAAGATGAAGCTCATTTGAAACCTCATTTTAAATCGTCCAATATATCTATGACCTATATTGCACATTCTGTCAGTTGGAGTCACGGAAACCGGCCTATACACGGACAGTTAAACCCTCCATTAAACCTTAGCTCCACCCTCAACCCGGAGACCAGTGAAACCAACTTCATTCTTTATAGGCAGCCTCAAAACTTGTGACCCTCCTCACAATAACGCTAGACCCATTAAGAAAGGCCACCTAGAAAGGTATCAAGTTGATAGGACACTTCCTTCTTCAGCTTCAAGGACATGTGTTCTTTGTCTCTTTGTGACACACGGCCCTCCATAAAAACCGACCAATCGCTGTAGCTTTAGCTGTCGTAGGACCATCTGCCACGCGGTGATAACGGCTGGATAAAACCCCCCAAAGGACACATAAGGGCAGAGTCCAGACTCAACAAAAGCTGTATAAAACAGCTGAATGAATGCCGCCATAGCCTACATCTATATAACACCACAGCCAAACATTAGTCTTTAATGGAGCCATGTTAGCTTAGCGTCGCACTAGGCCGCGGTTGCCGGGGAAGCGTCTTTGGTTGGCATGGGCTTTTTGCTGCCAAAAAAGGGACAACTCTTACCGGATTGTATGGTTAACTCAGCTCTAACCCAGTCTAAGATTTGTGTGGAAGATGACAACTATGTCATGGCTTGTAGCTTCTCTGGTATGTAATACTTTGAATAGACTTGGAATTAAACAAGCAATTTTGACTCTGTGTGTATGTGTGTGTGTGTGTGTGTGTGTGTGTGTGTGTGTGTGTGTGTGTGTGTGTGTGTGTGTGTGTGTGTGTGTGTGTGTGTGTGTGTGTGTGGAGCCGGCGCTGGCCGTTAAGGCGACTCGAAATCAACTTGCGCCCTGGAAAGGTCTTCCGAGCGGGGGGGGGGGGGTCCAGCGTCGCATTGTCCTGCGTACTACGGTGACGGTTTTAGGGCGCCCTGGCGATTGCTCCCGTGCCGACTCCCTTCTCCGTTTGTTTCGTATATTTTAATTGACAAATTAAGAGCTTCCCCAACGCATTTGCCGCCCTAGGCAGTCGCCTAGGTCGCCTATGCCGAGCGCCGGCCCTGTGTGTGTGTGTGTGTGTGTGTGTGTGTGTGTGTGTGTGTGTGTGTGTGTGTGTGTGTGTGTGTGTGTGTGTGTGTGTGTGTTATATTTACCTTTGAAGGGAATCAGGTGAGATCCTCCAACTATGTACCCCTGGGTGGGGGGGGGGGGGGGGGGAGAGGGAGAACAGTATGGTAGTAGGATTGTCAGTTACGTTTTTTACGAATGTATTCATATAATCATCAGATATCTTCTATCTTCTATCTTATTACAATCTTTTCCAACATGAACACACTGAATAAAAAGAATTAGATGCGCCCTGATGCATGATGTCTACATCTGACACACACCTGTGCACAGAGAGAGAGAGAGAGAGAGAGAGAGAGAGAGAGAGAGAGAGAGAGAGAGAGAGAGAGAGAGAGAGAGAGAGAGAGAGAGAGAGAGAGAGAGAGAGAGAGAGAGAGAGAGAGAGACGGCCTGGGAGAGACGTAGAGAACGAGGGAGTGAGCGAGAGACAGTGAGACAGACAGACATAGAGGGGAGGAAGTGTATAAACAAGATTACAGAGAGCCATTTACCCTCTAGGCCATGGGACACCAGGAGCTGCAGGTTTCTGCGAGAGGGGAAACTTCGGACAGGAAGCCCCGCGTTCTTTCCTTTCCTTCCCCAATCACCTCTCTTCCCCGCAGGCTTATTGGTGGAATAGAGGACACAGACGTGTTGGGAGTACTCCCTGTCCTTTCCGCTCAGAAAGTCGGGCAGATCGTTGACCTGCGGTGGAAGAACACAGAGAATGGCTTTGTTAAAAGCAAGAGTTTGACCATTGACATCATCGGTCTGGGATTCACATACAAGTTCAACATGCATATGAGGCAGTGCTCTCTCATGTAAGAAAATGGTGGGTCAGAGTTCCCCTTGAAAGTACTCATTCCTCAGTGGTGTACATGATGACACACACATTCTGTGACTGTGGGACAGAATGTTCAGCCTTGACTAGGCCGCTTCGTCCTCGTCATTCTCCAAGGCACAAACGTTCAGAATATCCAGATTAAAGCTTTATATTCATCGTTACTTATCTTAAAGTGTGATTAGCCATTACAAGCCGAAAATCTGCTTTAGCCTGTGCCCTTGTGACCTCACTAGTGGGCGTGTCCACCTAGATTTATGCTGGATGGATAGATATTCAAACGGCTTGTTATGGCTAATCACACACGCACACCTGGTGGCCTGAGATCACCCCTTTAGCCCCTAACAATAGTTGGGTTTATGCAACGTCTTACTATAAAACGTGTGTAAAACATTTACCGCTGCTCATAATCTAAACCAAAACCCCTAACTGAAAAAAGCCCTGTTTTCAATTCTACATTTGTGAATGCACCACTTTGAGACTACGGTAGAGGATTGGAATCATTGTCAATCCTTGAGATGAAGCAGAGGTCAAGCGGGTAATCTACAGCACTAATAGCAACAGCCAGTATTCTTGACAGAGCAAGAAGACAGGCTTACCTGTAATCCCTGCCCTATAGCGGACATAACGAGGGCCAGGTTAATTAGCCACGTGCACGCAGTTTGTCACTGGTGGTTACTTGGCGGTCACCCATGTGTGACCCGTTGAGATAGGATATTGTGTTTTTCTCATTAGTTAGGTAATGGAGCTTTTGATTTTACAGCTTATTCCTGTACATTTTCTGCTATAATCGGAAGGAAAACTATATGAAGACATATGGCAGTTTGTGTGTGTATGTGTGTGTGCGTGCGTGCGCGTGAGTATAAGTAGACAAAACCAATTTCTTTCTTTCCATAATCTATCCATTTCAAATGTGTAATATACATATATACAATCACTACAGGAGATGGAGATGGAGCATTTTTGGGGTCATAATTCTAAAACTGTGAGCCTCTTGTATGAATAATAACATTAATTATCAAATGCATTTAGTTCCTACAATTTCCTCATTCGAACACTTAATATCTTCCTAAACGTCCTGAACGTCATTGGTACCGAGGCCAAAATCCGTCTGGAGTTTGAGGTGAAATAGGCAACATTTTGAATAAGGGTTGTAAATATTGGCTTGCATGGTAATTGAGATGCATTTTTAGCAACAATAGAGTCTCCATTTGTACAGGGGATAGAGATGACATTCTTTTATCTTATCTATTGTGTGTGCGTGTCGACAGTTTCCAATGTAAAGAAATTACTGTATACATATTTAATTTCTTACTCAAATTCAATGGTTTTTTTTTGCATATTGAAATTCCTATTGCATTTACTTTCTGACGTATCACAAAGTACAGTAGGCCTATATCACATCTGGGATCAAAACAACCTCATCTCATTTTGAAATTATGAAAAAAGAGAAGATAGAAGAGTAGAGCGAGTAATTGCTATTGGATTTACTAGATGAATGGGTTACTGTCTAGTAGCAATTTATCTTCTTACAGAATATCAAAACAAAGCAATTTACATAATTTAAATTGCATTGCACTGAGCGGTCATTTATGGATGAGAGGATGGATGGATGCAAATCAAAACTCTGCACGTTTAAATTTTGATTGACATTGACACGTTCTCATATGGTTCTAGCAATCGACCGAGATACAGAAGATGACTTTTGAGGGAGACCCACTCACCAGGGCAATGTTCCTAATCTGGCTGAAACTGAGGACCGCAGTGAGCTTGCGAGGGGGGTACTCCGCCAGGTACACGCACTCGTCGCTCAGGATCACGTGCATGTAGACCTTGTTAACCGCCTCGGAGATCACCACGCACGGCTCGTAGGCCCGGATCCGCTCGTAGACGCCCCGCTCCGTGTTCCTCTTCAGGAAAGAGTCAAGTTTGCTGTTCCTTCGGGAGAGTGCGTCCACGGAGCTCACTCGGGCCATGGTGTGCGCGTGAGGGCGCACCTGCTGCCTCCACTTTCATCAAAGGAAGTCGCGTGTGAGTTGTCCCGGGATGGGGTCCCGTACGTCCTGAAAAAACTGACAAGTATTTATTTTGATTACTGTGAGATGAACGCGTCCAGTTGCGCGCTCCAATTAGCGCAATGGACAAGCGCCTCTCCCAAGTTGTGATACAACCTCACCGTCCCGGGCGCATGGAGAAGCCTATTGGCTAGTTACACCGAGATCTCTGATTGGCCCATCACTCCTGGCCTGGGGTATCCGATGCCAGTAGGATTATTTACAGCGGAATGACTATAAAATAAATGCACTTTGGGTACCTTGAAAAGTGCTATATCAAATACATAGATAATTATTAGTGTGAATGCAGTATCAACATTCACACTCTAGATATGTTATATGTAGGATGTTATTTCTTATTTTATTTGAAGTATTGTATCTGTATAGGCCTATACCTACCTACCAACCTAAATTTTTTTTCTGGAGACAGTTCAAGGTTGACAGCAGGCGTGCTTATAATGATAATTAATCCAAGAGTCCTTTCCTGATTTAAATTGATTGATTATCGGTCGTTTTGTTATTTTACAAAGTTTTGATAACATTACTATGCTCGCACACAAAAGAAAAATCGTATCTTGGTGTTTGGCGCCCTCTAGCGCTTAATGAGTGGAAAGACAACGAAATGAAACGATTGGAACTAACGTCTTTACTTAACTATCTCTGAATGACTAGAGGTCGTACAATTTTCCTATAAACATCAATTATAGTGATGTAATGTTGTAATGATGTGTTTTGTAATGATGTGTTTTCATTCACCGCCACACAACCCGAATTGTTCTACATCTAAATCACCCTCAAATCTCAAAAACTGTGTGCTCCTTCAAAATATCATGTTTGCTAATAATTTGAATAAAAGTCACTGTTTGAACAAGACTGCCATCGCCATTCAGTATACACATGTTTCTGGTATACTGAATGGTGATGGCAGTCTTGTTCAAACAGTGACTTTTATTCAAATTATTAGCAAACATGAGCACAGAGACCGTTTATGAGTTTTGAGGGTGATTTAGATGTAGAACAATTCGGGTAATCTGGCTGTGTGGCGGTGAAAGAATGTGATATCTCAACTCCCTCTTCCGCTGGACATACAAACACTTCTATACAAACACACAAATAGTGTCAGAATGAGAGACAGGCGCCACAAAGACAAAGAGATGTATGAGACATCGCCAATATTACTGAGTGAGAGCAGTCCACTTTCGAACTGTTCACGAAAAATATTTGGCAAACTACAAAGAACACATCATTTAGATTTATGATGTTTAGCCAAGAGAAGCGGTCTCATTCCCAACAACACTTGGTTTATTCTTGCTGTGTGCAGTAAGTGTCTGTGTATTTGTGTGTGTGTGTGTTTTTGTGTGTGGTGTTTGTGTTTTGTGTAGTTGTGTGTGTGTTTATTTGTGGCTACAAGTGTGCATGTGTGTATGTGTGTGTGTGTGTGTGTTTGTTCGTGCCCTAGTTTGTATGTATGTGTGTGTGTGTGTGTGTGTGTGTGTGTGTGTGTGTGTGTGTGTGTGTGTGTGTGTGTGTGTGTGTGTGTGTGTGTGTGTGTGTGTGTGTGTGTGTGTGTGTGAATGCCTGTGTGTGTTTGCAGCTGCGAACAACAGCGGTGGGCTGACCAGCCACAGTGACATCTTTGTTTTGAAGCAACACAAAAAGAATCCCAATCAGTCACATTTTCTCCGACCGCGTTGAACCACCTCTTCTCCTTCTAGAAGGAGATGGACAGACAGATGCAGACAGACAGATGCAGACAGACACAAAGAGAGGCAGACAGACTGGCAGACAGACAGGCAGAGGAACAGACGAGATGATTGTACTATTGTACCTATTTGGTTTATCAATTTAAGTACCTAGTACAAATACTTTTAGAGATGCTGCTATTCGAATGTCATCCACTTCGCAAATAGCGTCTCATCACTGCCGTGCAGCCACATAAGCAAGAATATGAATAGCAAATGTACTTATTGTAAGTCGCTTTGAATGAACGCGTCTGCTAAATGCCCTATATGTAAATGATATCTCAACACAATAAACCAGAATAAAACGAAAGAGGTGACGCTATAATCAGATGACCCGTGGGAGGATCGCTGTTCACATGCCCAAAAGAGGATGAATACTCAAAGTAGCGGCATTCTGTCCACAGCGCGCTCTACTCTCCTGCCAACACCGCCGCTGCAGACCGCACATCGACACTCTTCCTTTTGTCATTTAAAGCCAAAGACAGAGAAATAACATATTTTCTAGAATGGGTGCACTAACCGGTGGAGAGTTATGCGTGAAATACCTACTTTTCATCTTCAATTTCGTATTCTGGGTAAGTGCTGCATTGATTGATGAGTCAATATGAAGATGGTTGTTTTTTACTAGGTCTGGGATCTAATAGTTAGCCTTTTTTCCTTGAACAAATAGGCCGGTTATTAACCGCGGTGAAGTTATATTAAGCAGACTTTCATTCGCAGGATCAAGCGCCTCACCCAGCGCGATAAGCGCAGTGCACCTCAGCGCTCTTAACCAGGGGTTTCCCTGGTTTACGTGGCAGACCTGTTTTGAATGCTAATGTGTAATGCAACTTTTTGAAGTAAATATTTGATTAGAAAATATTTCGTTTCAATTGCTTCCATAGTAAGTGACAATGACTCCAAATCAATACCGGTGAAATACCTCCCTTATTATAATTTGTGTTTATATTATTTTACATAAATATGTGTTGAGCAGGTCAGCATAAAGGTATTGAAAATAATGACGATTTTGAGTCAATCAAACAATCCATCAATTTGGTGGATTTGGTGTTGGCGATACTCTGCCATTTTGAGATGCATCGAGAAAGTTTTAGGAATGTAAAATCCTAAAAAAACTAAATATAGGCTACTGTACCCTATAGGTTCATCAAATGTTTTTTGCCTCATCCCACACGAGAAACGCTGTGGCAGTTTCGTACGCATCAATGTCTCCCCATAATGACAAGTACTTTTAGGATTCGCTATTAAAGAGCCGGACACGTAAAACCCACAACCTCCTATTTGGTTTTAAATGTGGTCAATTCACTTAAATGATCGTCAACATAGCAATTAATGCCATCCTATGACTGTCACTTAAATAAGTGAGACTTAAATTGGAGAAAAAAGGGGTAAAATCCAAAATTCTTGCCATTCTCCCCAAAACACTACGTGAACATTCCACTCTGCTGAACGCAAGGGGCGTTCCTTTCCTGACGTCAAACTACCTTTTTCCGAGGTAGTCTGAAGTCACAACCAAGGGGCATTGGCGGTGCGGTCTGTGTGGACGAGTGGAGCTCTGTCTGGGCAGCGGTTTACTGCGGTGAGTTCCCCTAAGATAACATGTCAGCAGCATGACATGTTTGGTTCACACCCGATCCATATCTGTGAAACCACTACTCCATCACTGGTCCCTGTGCCCAAGGCTCACGCACGAAAGCCCTCCCCGGATGTCATTTCACCTGCCCTCGAGGCTTCCTCCGACCATGGACCTATTAAAGGCGCGTTCATGGTCCTGATTATAATGAGACGCTTCGTCAGTGATGACACTCACGCTTACGCGAGTTCCCGACAGCGACCGTCATGTGCACTGCATCTTCACAGCAGGGTTTTTGTATCCGATAAAAAACAGTCCGAACTAAACAGACCAATGTGCTAAACAGCACATTGTTTCCACTGGTTATGCTTGCACTTATGTAAGCATAGAAGTATGTGATATGATGGATGATTATTGATACCATATTGAGTAAAACTTTCATGTTCCGCCATGTTCATGCACTAGTAAACCATCACCAACTGGGCAACTCTTATTAAAATCTGGCCCCATTTGCCAAACGGAAGTAGAATCAAGGCTCGATTCCACCGGAGGCGTACGCGCCGCGGGACGGCTGCGCCGCGGTCACCGCTGCTGATCGCTTCCACTATAATCAATGAGACCATTTCCACCGGGCGCGCCGCGGAACGTTTCAGCAGCGTCCCAGGAGCGGCGTGCCGCGCCGCGGCGCTATCTTTCCGTCCAATTCTATTTTTGCCGCGAGCCGCTGCTAAACCGCGTCAATTTCGACAGAGCAGGTCGAGCCGGGCAGGAAGTGAAAAGTAAAAGCCATAGAGCATCCGGTCAATTTTCAAAATAAAACACAATACTCAGCTCATGTAACTTCACATCAACATTATTACGTCATGACCGGTGGGTCTCAGAGGGTCGGCAACATGGACGACGAGAGACTCAGGCCCCGTCCACACGAAGCCGAAACGGGCGAAACCGTTACGGTTTCGATCTATCCGGTTTCTAAGTATCTCCGTAAAGACGAAGCCAAGCGAAACCGGATAGATCTGTAGAAACGCTGTAGTAAACATTCCAGGCCCATAAGGGGCGCTGCTTCTGGTACACAAATCCAGAAGAAGAAGAGGCGAGCATGCGCATAAAGGCTGCCCCCCGAACCACCAACAACACAAACAAACAGCTCTTCTACGATGGCGAACTAGATTCTCAATAAATAATGGCTTAGCAACCCAACAAGGGACATGATATGCTGCAGAACGATTACAAGCTTGTAGTCCGCCATCATCTTTTTTGTTGTGATTTCTGAGACTCCGCGGGCTTAAGAGCCATTGGCTAGGAGGTCGAGGGGTGGGGCGATGATGTCATGGTTTGCGGTTTCAGTCGGTTTCAGGCGTCCACACGAAACCAAAACGAAACCGGATAGATTTGAAACCACCTCCGAGGGTGGTTTCAGAAGTTTGCGGTTTCGGTCAGCGGATTCGCTGGCTTCGTGTGGACGGAAGGCCGAACCGTACAAGACCTTTGCGGTTTCGCCATGAAATCGGCTTCGTGTGGACGGGGCCTCATTGTCGAAGTTCAGCAACATGAAGTCATTTATGTACCAAATCATCCTTTTTATAAGGAAAATGTCAGAAAGGACAAAGCGTGGCATTTAATTGCAATAGTTTTGGGAGTGGAAGGTGAGTACATTAGGTTTAGGATTATCGCGTGATCTCGTGATCTCGCGTGGATACGGCTGGCTCGCAAGGCAGCGCTACGCTGCCGTTACGCGCCCGGTAGGAATGGACGCAGGGCAGAGGACTATGGCAAGCCATCCCCGCCAGAAAACGGCATCATTTAGACGCGTATCACCTTCATTACGCCGTAAAAAAACGCCGTAAAATGTAGAAAAACGCCTTCATGCGCGAAAAAGCGCCGCTTTTAACGCCGCAATTGAGCCTTTCAAGAGCGCGCGTAAAAAGCGCCGTTTTGAACATCAAACCGCGCGTAAAATACGGCGCTTTTGTGCACATCACAACGCCGTAAAATACGGCGTTTCTCTAGTATGCTAATAATCTCCGCCCTTCTTTTCTCTCAGGCAAGGCATTTGAAGTGTTTGCGCCCAATCGCTGAACAAGACAAGCAGACCAAATCAGTTCAACACAGATCTCCTCTCATTTGGCGTTAGTTGTAGCGTCATATTCATATAGATATATATAGGCCTATTAGTAAATGCAGTTTCAACGTTGTGATAACCGTGGTCCAATCGATAGAGACGCTTGCTATGTAGGGAAGAGGTTGTCGGATCGAATCTATTGTCAGATTTGTGCTTTTGTCAGATTGTCACGCTTTTATGATCGCAATGCTTTTTAGTCCGCAAGCCAGACCTCCTGTGTTATAAGTTCCAAATTCAGTGCCTTTTTAGTCAGCCAGCCAGATCATCTAGGTGTCTTGTTACACGCTTTATAATTTAATTATATTTAAATTATTACAGCCATGGAGCCTTTATTTTCACGGAGTTATCGTAACATCCTCTCTTGTTCAATCGATATAAATACACAGTGGAAAGGAGTGAGAGGGAGCCATAGAGAGAGACACTGATGAACTGGGGAGCCATGCTCTAACAACGTTCAGAGGCTTGTAACAGTCTACTGAGTCTGACACGGTGCTTAAAGGCACCCAGTGCAACTTCATGTAAACATTCAATGAAAAATAAACATTCAATTTCTAGTCTTTTTTACACGTAGTAAGTTTCAATAACTCCATACCATTACATACCGACATTCAAGGAGCAAAGATGAGACGTCGTTGTGTGGTGAAAAGTAAAAGCCATAGAGCATCCGGTCAATTTTCAAAATAAAACAATACTCAGCTCATGTAACTTCACATCAACATTATTACGTCATGACCGGTGGGTCTCAGAGGGTCGGCAACATGGACGACAAGAGACTCATTGTCGAAGTTCAGCAACATGAAGTCATTTATGTACCAAATCATCCTTTTTATAAGGAAAATGTATAAGGCATTTATTTGCAATAGTTTTGGGAGTGGAAGGTGAGTACATTAGGTTTAGGATTATCGCGTGATCTCGTGATCTCGTGTGAATACGGCTGGCTCGCAAGGCGGCGCTACGCTGCCGTTACGCGCCCGGTAGGAATGGACGCAGGGCAGAGGACGCGGCCGTTCCGCGGCGCAGCCGTTCCGCGGCGCGTACGCGTCCGGTGGGATCCCGGTGTTATGGTTTACTAGTGACGCGCATGACCGTGGCGGAACATGAACTTTTTACTCAATATCAATCAAAGAATTTACCGACCATGTACTTCCATGGTCGGTAAACAATGTGACTGTGCTCGCGCAGACCTCTCGCTGATGATGCGACAATGCTAACAATGCTAGTTAATGAGAATATTTCTGCATCCGGTACGTCACGGACTAGGGCGTGTCTAGGCGCCCATGATGCGGAAGCATCATCCCCTGCGCCATTGACCAGTTTTAAGAATGAATGGGCGGCCATTTTTCAGTCCTTGGTCCATTCTTTAATATGTCTGTGGTTATCACCAGGACCATGGCTGTTTCCCAAAGTGAAGGCTGTAACCTTGCTAGAACACTTCCTTGCTAGTCGTGTCCTATGGAGATGAGGCTAGAGTGCTGCCTAGAGTGCTGCCTAGCGTTTGTAGTGTTCAGAGTTTGGAACGACTTGCTAGTGTGGAAGCGCTTCTGCTTCCGCTTTTTAATACTGGTCCTTTGATAAATATTTTAATTGTTGTAATTGTTATTGGCGACAGTAGTTTGTTTAAAAACCAGCTAATTACATATTAAAACAAATCAATCTATCAAAATATAGCCTATCATTACGTTGCAAAAACCTAAAAGGAATCGCACAGGTTAAATTTTTGCATTGACATGATTAATCTATAAAAAAGCATTACGGCACAAAATATTTCTGAAAACATTCAAAAACGTCACTTGTGTAAAGCAATGTGTACTGCTTTCCAGACGCAATTTCTAAATACCCCACGCGGCGTGTGATCGCAAACGATTGTGGGTATTTTGGCTCGTTGAGGATCCATCGATGCATCCTTGAAAAAATCTCGTAGCGTCCTTAAATGGTTGGCCGTTGAGCATGTTTCCTTCACTTTGGGAAACAGCCATGAATGCGGCTTTAATCTCGGACTTCTGAGAGTCGACCGAAAGCAGTGATGACGCTCTCTTTGTATTTCAACCACGTTGGCCATTTTAATGTCACTCACACCTAGGGTGACCATTTCAATAACACCAAAAAGGAGGACATTATGCGGCATATCAATAAATTACTATGGTGTACATAGGACTCTGGTGTACTCTCATTTATAGTACAATTTTTAGTGGTTTAAAGATGATGTTTGTGTAGCTGAATAGGAAAAATTATTAATGAAAAGTCAAAAAGGGTTTGTTCACAGTATTTGTAGTTATTCAATAATAATAATAATAATAATACATTTAATTTAAAGGGCGCCTTTCAAGACACCCAAAGTCACCTTACAGAGCATAAAGTTATCATAAATCACAATACATTGTGGTGTTCAAAAAGTGACCACTGAGATTAATCTTTTAAAGTGAAGAGTGCCATAAAGCATAACATGTGGGGACTTAAATGTGAAAAACAATTAACAGGTAACAACATAAAAAAAAAAGAAGCTTTTTAAAACTTTTCGATATAAATTCATGCTCTTTTGTCCATTCAGAATTAAACGAATCCGAATACTTAGTACATACTATTTCTGTTCAATGTCTACTACTTGACCGTACCACACTTGACTGTGTAGCACGGTCTACAGCTATGCGAAGAACACCTCCGAACGCTTCCGAACACCGCCGAAACTCCACCGGATGTTTGGAGATGACGTATCTCCCCTCAGATGCCGGCAAAATTACCTTGATAAGTTACCTGTTTTCCGTCTTGTCATCGTTACTATTAAATTAAAAATGTCTATTTTTACTTAATTACTTACTTTACTTTTTTACTCTTTTGAATGACTCTTTTTTTCGCCGCTTTCTACGACGTCTTTCTGGTGGTGTCGGGTCAGCCATCTCTTCTTCGTTCGTTACCAGACTCCAATTGCATTGTGGGATAGCGTAGTGAACTCCGTTGTTTACTGTGGCGGTAGTACGCATTCTGAAACGTTTTCCGTACTACACAATGCGTACTGAGCATTCGGACGCGCTATATTTGTGGCGTACTACAAAATGCATACTATATAGCAGTCAAGTATGAGTATTCGGATTCAGCCGAGGTCTTGCGTTTTGGCATGACGCTAACTTTCTGTCAATGTCATATGACGTAACAGCACATGGACCCTTGTTTACTTTTTTTAACCAATGATAAGCAGGTCACCTGACACCGCTCTTAGCCGTAATTTGTTAGACCAGATATGTTACTGCGTTGGATGCATTTTTTACAGTCTATGATTGTATATTGTGCTACAGCCCAGCAAAGATGAAAAATCCGCTCTTCAAGCCTATGCCTCAAAAAGGAGGACAAATACGCGTCCGGCTGTGCCGGACGCCGGACAGGGTGTTGTGTCGAGATGTGTTTCCCCGTCGAGATGTGTTTCCCCTAGTCCCAGATAATGACTGTCAGGATGCGTTCCCCCTGTTCTAAATGGTAAAATTGAATGATATCAGCCTGAAAATCACAGCACTTATCTGTTGTGGGGAAATAAGTCAGCAGTATGAATTTGAAAGATGTGTGAGCCTCCTTTCCTATGGAACAGAGGGGGAACAGTATCTGACAGTAATATTCCAAGCTGTCAGGATGCGTTCCCCCTGTTCTAAATGGTCAAATTGAATGATATCAGCCTGAAAATCACAGCACTTATCTCTTGTGGGGAAATAAGTCAGCAGTATGAATTTGAAAGATGTGTGAAGGCTCCTTTCCTATGGAACAGAGGGCCTTTTCGGGTAATTTCGGACGGGGGCGGGGACTAGGGGAAACACATCTCGACGGGGAAACAGATCTCGACACAACAAGGGCATTGAAAAGCCGGACGCCTGGTCACCCTACACCCTATATTACTTTGCTACTTTATTCCGGTCACCAATTAATGCTTTGCACGGTCTTGCTGATGCAAAGTTGTGTTATTTGTTTTCGGGCTGGTTTGTTAAAGAGGCTAATGTAGCTAACAATAAACAACGACTAGCAAATTTCATGACACAATCACAAAGAGGAACGGGAACGGCACAAATGTTCCGAGGCCGGAAAGGACGTCAAAAGCAACTCGGAAGGGTGTCCGAAGCATCTGGATCACACCCTATAGCCCCGCCCCTCGGCTGCGCGTCATAGGTTAACTATTTAAATCACAGGTGAGCCACGTTAAGGTGTGGCCCTATTCACAGCCCTAAAAGAATACCCTTTCCGTGTCCGACCTTCTTTCAATTTCTTCCCCCACTGAAGAAGCGGGATTACTCTCTAAAAAGAGCAGGTTCTTTTTGTGTTGTACCTCTTGTTTCGACCGACACCATGGCGGCAATCCAGTGCATCAAGTACTTGATGTTTGTCTTCAATTTTCTCTTCTGGGTAAGGTCCACAAGGTCTTGATTATAATGTGGGTAAGGTCCACAAGGTCCTGATTATAATGTGCTGGTTTTATCCCAGATACTAGCATGGTGAAAGCGTGAGTGCGTGAATGTGAGGATTGTTTTGAGTCAAAACATTCAGTGCTGGACGATACTTAATGTTGTTGTTCACTCTCGGTTTTGCATTATTTGCGGCGATTCACCTTATTTAATGTAACTTGCCTCATTCTACATATTATTATATTTTGAGGGTATCGGTAAACTGTTTTTATTGGGTTTATATTGAACAAAGAGCTGCCCTTCGGGAACCATGGTTACAAGTCTAGCTCTGTAATTTTGAGGACGGACACTGTTTTATTAATCTCTTCTATAAACATGACTGATACAACCTCACACGACCGAACATAAACGGAGAGATAAGAGCGGTTTCGTGTATTTCGGCCAAGAGGTTCTCTATCAGTATCAACCAGCTATGCCGTAGTTTGGCATGGCAGATCATTGTATAATTAAGCAATAGATCCCGCCAGGCTGTGGTATGTGCTCATTATACCACTGTTAAGGGGCGTTGTCCGGCCCCGACGCGCAGCGGAGGGCCGGCGACCCCCTTCACAGTGGTATAATTATCGCAAATCACATCACATCTCTTCCCTGAACAGTACAACTCGCCGTATAGAAAACTAAAACGACAATAGCCTAGCGAGATAAGCCTATCTGTGCTAATGTCCTCTCCTGGTAGTTTCAAGTTAGCCCTAGAATTAGTTCAATAAGAGCTGCATGCACTCTCTAGGGCACCAGAGTTCGAGCTCAAGCGTTGTACGTTAAACCAAGCAGAACCCATTACAATTAAATATTAACTTGATAACCACAAGTGGCTAGTCTGTTCCCCTCCACTGGCAGGGAATGTGGAGGGAGATTAGGTTGTTTCAAAAATCAAAGATGAGGTTTAAGGCCAGGGACACAAACATGTGTCCTCCCTGGCCAAGTCTAAAGTTTGGTAGATGTTTTACAGAATATAACTTTCACTTTGCTAGTTTATGTGACATTTTACTACCGACATGTGGGCTGATTGTGTTTGTATGTGTGTTGCATTCTTATGAAGATATTATTGTAGCAAAAGTCTTTAGCACCTGTAACTGCAGGTGCAAAACGGCATGCACACGTCTTGCATCCTTTTTTAAAGTCACGTGAATCTAACGCTTGTCATTGTTAGTCTTAACGAAGCAACGATAATGCCTTAAATAATTAACTCTGCCAAATGTCTCTCAAGCCAAAGTGGTAAGGTTTTTTTTTACTCATTCATGAGTGCTTTGTGAGGTGAATTAACATATCATTGAATTGGCAGGCTTGGTTGACTCATTTAAAAGGATGAGGTCTCAATCTCGAGCCAAGTAGATGAGGAGTAGGGTCATGCCACTATAACAGGAAGTGAAAGAGTTCTACCGCCATGGTTGTTAATGGATTAACAAACATCGAGGTAGTGTTCAAGATGGTATGCAGCCCCCTCCACGACTGATCCTTCATTCAACGTTGGTTTGGGTTTTGTTTCGCTGCTGGAAAAGCGGTCGGCGGGTTCCCCTTTGATTCCAGTACCGTTGAGACAGTTGAGTCTTCAGATCATATCTTGGTTGTTTTAACCAACTTCCTCTATGGCTTATATTACTACAACCCATGCTGATTCAAGGCAGTGAGGGAGGTGCTGCTATTGCAAAACAATACAACACACTTCTGCATAGTCCCCGAATCTTTTTTTGTAGTATAGGGACACGGTTCATCTTTTTTGTGATGGTCCAATTACTTACAATTAGTTTGTCCATGGATTGATAAACCAATCCAATTTCCTGACGCTGAAGCAGTTAGGAAAGGGTGCTTGGGTTAATTTATAGACTAAATCTTATCTCAACGGCGGGTGGCCATAAAGTTGTCCTTTTTAGATATGTGCCAGCTTCGGAAGCTTTGTAGTAGGCCGTTAAATGTGTAAACATCTAGGGATGCAAGCAATTAATCGATTATCGATTAATTGTCGATAAGAGATTACTCGATTAAAATAAATTACTTGCAATTAATCGCATTTTTAACCCGTAATTCCCCAACCGTCCACGTGAGGGCGCGCTTGACGCCAGACGTACTTGACGCACACGCGGGAACACAAGCGAAGCAGGACAAGACAAACGAAAAGCGGGACACTGATACGATGAAGAGGGCAAAACGGAGTGCAGTATGGAGCCACTTTAAGTTGGTTAATGATGACAAAGACGGCAAATACACAATATGTGGAAGTATTTTAAAGTACAACTAAACGACTTTGTTGAATTACCACCTAAATGTGTCGCATTCAGAAGGAAATTCTGCTTCTCAGAAGAATTGCCGCTTATCAATTAATCGATCATCGATCGATAAGGTGAAACAACTATCGATTAATGAATTACTCGATAATTTGCATCCCTAATCAGAATCCCCTGTAAAGTGTTTACAGGGGACTCTTGACTTGAGATCTTTAGGTGTAGAACACCTGAACACCATCCGTTAAGAGACCTCATTCTCTATCCCAGTGGTTTGCTATCGTACCCCTGTAGTTCTAGGTGATGTTGCTGCAACATGGGTAGGTTTGAGTAATGTTTTAAATCGTATGACCCATGTTTTTCTTTTAACCCTGGTTGAGGTGCTGACGCTACGTCTGCTCCGTGATGACTGTAGCCAGGCTGACTCTTTCACTTCCACCGCTGTAGCTTCCACACAGTAGCCACGGGGCTATTGAAAAGCGAAAAATAAAAAGCAACACATTGACCACATTGGGAATTCCTCACACCACTGCGGCCTCCAAAGACAAATTCTATGGTATGTCTTTACTTAACCAGGCATGTGTGCAATGTGGGACACACCGCCAAGAAGGCCATTCTCTTTCTCCACGGCCCACGCTCTGTCTTGATGTGTTTTTGTGGTTTAACACGGGCTACCACTACATCGAGAATGCCAGCAACAAGCCTTTTTTGCAACACAAGACGTCACTCTGGTGTTATGCTGTGTGTGTGACATGCCGGCTGGAAGGAATCACTTGCGGTAAAGGAATCATTTAGTCGGCGGTCAGTAGAGCATTAGTAGTCATTTTGGTGTCTCATGCTCGCGTCAACTGTTATGCCAAACAGCAGTTCACAGAGTGCTTGTCAAGGCGTCACTGGCGTTAGGTTGTCTTGGCGCCTGCCTGAGAGTGTTGTCAAAGTTTTGCTTTTTAGCAATTCTAGACTACTAGAGATGCGCCCCAATTAAAGCAGCAGTGAACTTACTGAGTAGACATCCTGGCCTCCTCCGATAGTTTTGGTTGTTTAACCAGAAATACGGGCTTCTTGTCTCTATGAACCCGTCGCAGGCCATTGACCCCCTTCTCAGAGAGCGTATCTTGTATCGTGTTCTCACCCGAGAGCCGCATTGGCTTATTTGTCTGGTTCCTGTGTGTGTGATTAGGCATCCATTTATTTTGGAAGCTGTCAGGTTTTGTGTGTATAGTGTTGAAAGGTGTGAGTGTGTTTTTGTCTTTTGAGTTTGCTTTGCTTTTGTCCTTTTATGAGTTTACTTGTGAATGTGAATATGACCCAAACACATGTCTGCTTGTATTGTGTCCACTGCCCTTACCCCTTCAAAACAAGGGGGAAGGGGAAGGGGTAGAAATTGGATTGGGCCTTAGAGGCCTCACCTGGCAGAGTCTGAAAGGACACAGGAGCTGAGCGAGGCTGCACACCTGACGCAAAACCAGCCATCTCGACCCACAAATGTGTAAAAACCTGGTTTTGTCCTGTCAGAATATAAAAAAAATTTTGAACCTCCATTCTGGCCGTGTTTGTGTTTGTAGCTGGCCGGGACGGGCGTGCTGGCCGTAGGACTGTGGCTGCGCTTCGACACCAGGACGGCGGCCTTGTTCGAGGGACCGGACGCCCCTACGGTCTTCTTCACCGGTGAGCCAATCGGTGCTTTTCACCACTGCTGTGTTGCCCTCGGAGCTCAAAAATGAAATGGCCAATAGGTTATTAGTAGAGTATTTGGGCTGGTAAAAATGCAGAGTTGCCTGATGCAGCAGATGCGTGGCTGGGTTTTTCCGCTCTGGTAGATTCCATATACAAATATTATTCACTTCTGTGTTTTAGTTGCAGCTCTGGTTAGAGCCCCCCTCTGCATTTTGTCAAGTAAAAAAAAAAAAAAAAAACTCTGGCAGACCCCCACACTCCTATCACCCACTCCCAATCTTTGTTTCTACCGACCCACCAGCCCTCTTACATGATTACCCTACAGAAAGGGGTTGATCTCCAACCGAACACGCGCCATTTACCTCCCTCGTCATTCACTCCATGCCTGTTTGGTGGTGGGTGGGCTGAGGCTGTGGGGAACCATAACATTAGATGTAGATCTACAGCAGCAATCGCAAAGCTCCGAGTGGGATTCCTGGAATATGTAACATGGTTATCAAAAGCTTTTTCTTTTAGGGGCGTTGACTCCGAGAAACGGTGCTGGTTTCTTGTGTTTTCTTTTTTATATTTCAATTCAACTTTATTTCGCCATGTATACAGATACTAGGAATTTGAATTGGTCTTCTCCATGCAGGCAACGCACAGTAAAACAGAAAGACAAAAACACCATACAAGGACAAACGGTACCATTATGAGCAATAGATTAATAGGAATGGAGATAGTGCAGTGTTAAATAAAATTAAAGTGCAATGGTGTCCAGGTTTAAGAGTTATTTAGGAGGGCTATTGCTTGGGGGGGAAAAAACTGTGGAGGTGACGTGATGTTTTGGACATCATAGCCCTGTACCGCTTTCCAGAGGGGAGAAGATTAAACCGACTATTGGCAGGATAGGAGGGCTCAGCCACAGTCTTCACAGCTCGGTTTATGGTCCTGGAGCTGTGGAGGTCCATGATGGGGGGGGGGGGGCAGGGGGCAGCCGGTGATCCGCTCTGCCGCCCGGACGACTCTTTGTAGCCTGACGATGAGGGAGGACGTCGGCACACTCTCAATGACCGCTCTGTAGAACTGTGCCATGATGGGGGGACTGATCTGTAGTCCTTTCAGGCGGCGGAGGAAAAACGGGCGCTGCTGGCCTTCACTTTTTGGGTGATGTTATTGTCCCATTTTGAGTGTTAGTGATGGTTGTGCCCAGGAACTTAAAGTGCTCTACCACGGTAACGGATGAGTTGTTAATGACCAGAGGAGGATGAGTCGGGGTGCTTTTTGCGGAAGTCCACCATCGTCTCCGCTGTTTTGTTGATGTTAAGCTCCAGGTTACTGGCTGCACACCAGGACTCCAGGAGGCTGACCTCTCTGCGGTAGGCTGACTCGTCGTTGTTGGAGATGAGGCCTATTATGGTGGTGTCGTCTGCATATCTGATACATCTTGACAGAAGGGTCTCCAGAGGTGCAGTCATTGGTATACAGGGAGAAGAGCAGGGGGGACAGCACACGACCCTGGGGGGCACTGGTGTTAACTGTGCGGGGCTGTGAGAGATGTGGGCCCAGCCTGACATGCTGATGAGTCCTGTTGGTGAGGAAGTCTGTAATCCATGAACAGAGGAGGGGGTGAATGTTCAGATGGGTCAGTTTTGCTGTGGAGGAGGTCGGGGATGGTGGTGTTAAAGCTGTAATCCACAAACAGGAGTCTTGCGTAGGTGTTCCGATTGTCCAGATGTTGTAGAGTGAAGTGCAATGTTGATTGCATCGTCAACTGAACGGTTGGGTCTGTATGCAAATTGAAGGGGGTCCATGAGGTGGTCGGCGGATGCTTTGAGATAAGAGAGGACCAAGCGTTCAAATGATTTCATGACTACAGAGTAGTCTGGTCTGTAGTCATTCAAGCAGGTGATCTTGGGCTTTTTCGGCACTGGAATGATGACGGCAGATTTAAAGCAGGCAGGTACTCGGCATAGTACTAGTGACTGATTTAAAAAAAAAAAATATAAAAAAAAAAACTCTGTTGCCACAGAGACCGGCCACTCCTTATCTGCCATTGTCTGCCGTTAGTGGGCTGGGCCTACAGAGCCGGTCATGCAGGAGAAATGTCATGCTGTCCAGGCCCAGTGCACCAACAATCACAACCCACAGCGTTTGTCATTCCAGAGGAACCAAACACCACAGCCCATTTCTCATCAATTCCTTCCTTGTTTGCTTCGTGCTGAATTGTTTCTATGTCAAGTGACCTTGCCTTGCCCTGGTCTTGGCCAACCTGAAACATTAGGTTAACCAGTGTTTTGACGGTGCCATCTCCGGGTGTGCTCTTGAATAAAGAATCAAGTGTCTGACCTCAAGCGGCCGTTGCCTCATTTGTCTATCTCTGGCCTTGGCCTGCTTACTCAAACAGATAACACACCGGTCAACTGTTACCTCACAGATAGGGAGGTATCAACCACAGGCCACAGTTAATTTGTGGCAACTTCCTGTCTGCAGAGAACCCTGTTTAAACCCTGGCTGGCGGCCAGCATGGCCTCCCCAGACAGGCGGCCTTGATCCCCCATTTTAGGCCGCAAGAACAAAGGCCACCCTAGGCTCGGGTTGCACGGTATTCACTAAGCGTCTCATGTGGGACGGAGGTTTGCTGCTCGGAAACCTCCAACACTTACCCGTGGCCAACTATGTGGCGTCCTACTGCTGACGACCCAGCAGCAAAGGAATGTTTGTTTACATCTCTGGCCTCCTCGAGAGCGCGCCGTGATGCGTCCGCCGTCTGCAGTGCTAATTGGAGCGCTAGGCGGTTGAAAGAAAGGCCTGTTGGTGTCTTTAAAAGGGTTTCCTCAGAGCGACTGTGCCGGGACGGCTGTGCAGGCATTGGCCCTCAAGCGTGTGTGCGTGCGTGCGTGTGTGTATCCAGCTGATTCTGTCATCTTGATTGTGTGTGTGTGCGTGCACATGAGGGCAAGGCGGCATAATGGTGGCACTGTGCTGAAGTCAGGGTAGATGAGGCCAAATCTGGTCCACAGTGATGCTTGTCCCTCCACATGCGCACGGACAGACGCACGCGCACGCCAATAAATACAGGCCTCTCTCTTTGTTTTGGAACAGGGATGCTTTTGTTTTTTCACTCTTTTGTTTTCCCTCAATCTCAAGAACTGTCACAGTGAGAATGATTCCTCCCTCTTCTTTCTGTCGTGTTTTTCCATCCGACTGCAAAGTGGGCTGATGTGTTGCCGAATTGATGTAGAAATGACAAACATCTTGGTGCCTGTGTACACATGCTCAAGTTAATTTAAATTACCCACCCCCCTCACTGCCTGCAATCTTTCATTGTGTCAAATCTATATTTGCAAATGAGTCATAATGTTTTTGACTCATAGCTGCCTTCTACAGATGACTCCCCATCTCAACACTAAAGAGGCTTCAGGGAGTTTCTTTTTACCTACCATTTACCCCAGCATTCGCTGTTCTGAAATCAACATCTGACTGTCCACCACGCACATTTTAAGCCTGTGCTTACATTGCGGAACAACGGTTGCGGAACAAGCGGCCTCAGTGTCGTATCCGGCCTCACAACCACATCTCGAGCCCACCTAAATAGAAAACAAACCACCACTGGGCATCCAGATGATCTTACGGTATGACGACTGGTGCTGGAACTGTTTGGTTACACTTGATAAGAAGGGTGCATTAATTAACACTCGTAATACAGTATTGGGGAAGTTAAATATATATATATATATATATATATTAAAATGAATAATGCCATTATTAAATGACTAGACTATTAACTTAGATAATCGTTGTAAATGCTTGTTACTGCATGAATTAATGTTAATATCTTGCGTGCGGCTTTGTGCCGTGCCTGACCTGTGTTGGTGGCTGTCGTTTTTGTGTTGCGTGGGCTAGGCGTGTACATCCTGATTGCGGCGGGGGCGCTGATGATGGTCGTCGGCTTCCTGGGATGCTGCGGCGCCATCAAGGAGTCTCCCTGCATGCTAGGATTGGTGAGGAGGACTCTTTAGCATCCATCACCCCCACCACTCCACCTGTCGTCGCACACATTAAAGGTCCCATGACATGCTCACCAGGTGGGAGGGTGATTAGCCGCTACAAGCCTGAAATCACAAGGGGGCGTGTCCACCTAGATTTAAGATGGATCGATCAGTCTACCAGCCTACCCAGTGGTTTGTAGCAAACGTTGCTCATCTATCCGTCACACATCTAGGTGGACACGCCCACTTGTGATGTCATAAGGGGCGGATTTTCAAAACCGCTTGTAGCGGCTAATCAAACCACCACACCTGGTGGTGTATCATGGGACCTTTAAATAGTTACATTTTTGACGAGACTGACGTGTGTGTTGACCTGTTTTTCTAGTTCTTCTTCTTCCTGCTCGTCATCTTCGCGATTGAAGTGGCTGCCGGGATCTGGGGCCTGTCCAACAAAGACCGGGTACGGAGACCCACAAACTCGTGCCTGGGTGCAGCACGCACACGTCTCCTTCTCTGATTCTGGCATTCATGCGTTTCCGTCTGTGAACCTCGGCGCTGAGCTCTCACCGTCTCGCCGTTTTAGGTGGTGGAGGACGTGACGGAGTTCTACAAGCAGACCTACGCCAACTACAAGGACACCCGCCAGGAGGCCCTGAAGGAGACGCTGCGGCTCATCCACTTCGGGGTGAGACGAGGGACCGGTGCAGGGATCAGAACCATGGCGGTGGATCCACCATGGTCCAGCTCCCCTCACTAGGGAGGGCTCCATGTCAAACACGCGTACGATGATGAGGGAGTCATTGTACGCTTGAGTTCAGAGTTTGTCATAAGGGCTCTTAATTCTTGGACGCATTCCCATATTATGTCTCCTCCCTGGAATAATTTGAACTATGACCTGTTAGGGAATTTGTAAACAAGTCTAAAATCAGAGGCTATATCTGCGGACCACCCACTCGCCATAGCCAGCAATAGCTCACTGTGTTCAACGTCTATATTGCCACCAGTAGGTCACTGTTGAACAAATCAGATCTGCATCGCCACTGTGTTAAACGTCTCGGGGTCTGTATTGCCACCAGTGGAACTGATGTGGTGGTGGTTGTTGTTTCCCCCCCCCCCCCCCCCCCCCCCCCTCCCAGCTGGACTGTTGCGGCCCCACAGGGACCGTGATCGACGCGGCCAAGGACATCTGCCCCAAGAAGGAGGGCCTGGAGGTCCTCATCACCACGGTAACGCATTTTTACCCAGCCCTGTTAATGGGACGCATACGAAAAGCATTTTCTTGCTTTTTCCTGTTTTGACACGCATCCCGTTAAAAACAGATTCTTTGGCTTAGTCCTGATCGCAGCGACCCGGGTTTGCTCCCTGCGTGGTCATTTGCTGCATTTCCTCCCCTCTATCTCCCATACCTTTCTCTCTATAATAAAGCATAAAAATGCAACAAAACCCTTACGAGCCTAGAGTTAGACCCAATCCCATTTCTACCCCTTAAGCCCCTTCCCCCTTCCCCTTCCCCCTTCAAAACAAGGGAGGGGTAAGGGGTAGAAATGGGATTGGGCCTTAGTATCTGACCACGGCGTGGCAGACGTGTGCGTACCCAGTAAGGTGGAGGAATGACGGGGCTGGTCGGCTGACGTCATCTTCTGGTTGTCTTTGTGTTGCCAGAGCTGCCCCGCTGCCATCGACGAGGTGTTCAACGGCAAGCTGCACATCATCGGAGGGGTGGGCATCGGCATCGGGGTCATCATGGTGAGTGTGGACCTCCCCAGAGGGGGCTACGAAGGGTACACCCACTCCATGGCTCCTCCCCCAGGCTGACCGCACAGATAGAAACCTAATGATAAAGGGTTTGCAGAACATAGTTTTTAAAGTGCAGAGTGCTGCAATGTGAGTTTTAACAAGCTTGTGGGAATTTGAGGAGCAATATTAGGCTTTTTATAGAGATATAATGTAATATAGATTATAACGTGGTGGGTGAGCACGGGTAGTGCCCATACCACATGGTGTGTATGCCGTAGTCGTCAAGCAGAAAAACAGCTCGCACCTTTTCTATCTAAAGGCAAACTGAATGTACGTGTCGCAAGATCAACAGCTGCAATTCCATTTATGAGTCAAGCTGCCTTGTTTACACTTGTTTACACTTATGAGTCAAGCTGCCTTGTTTCCTCCTCCACCCTTCGCAGATCTTCGGCATGATCTTCAGCATGCTGCTCTGCTGCGCCATCAAGAAGTCCCGGGACTTTGTCTAAACTGGCCCCCCAGCGTCTCCATTAACTTATGTTTATACCCCCGCCCCTCCACATCCACCTCGTCACTGCTTTCGATTTCCCTGTTTTTATACATTTAGTTTTTTTACCAGTAATCCAAAAGCCTTTAGCCGTCTGTGGCACTGCCCCCTGCTGGATGGACCAAGGGTCCCGTGAGAGCTGGGGGGCTGTGCGGCTCTCGGCCCTGTAGATGTTCATGTTTGCGGGGTTCTTCGTTCACCTTTCCTTCCTTTTTTAATACGTTGCATGATTTGTTATGACAATAACCCGAAGAAATGAGTTTGCTTTAAATATCTGTCTTTTTATTTTAATCTGTGTATATGGATGAGTATGAAGGATACTAGGCCAAGATTACTTATTTTTGTGGTATGTAGGACGATCATTTTGGTACATACCGGTCAAACAAGGATATTTGGCACATGATGTACGTTATAACTGCATATCGGACCTACATAATGGTGTTTAACATGAATTTAAAATAGCCTGTGCAGTCTAGTTTTTCAGCTAGTGTTGACTTGTGTTAATTTAAGAAACTTTGATTTCTTCTAATGCAAGTTGTTTTGACAGGTAAAGATTGTATCATTTGTGATGGCAAATAAACTAATCAGGTAGACCTCGTGGACTTTCTTCTGCATGATTCAACTATGTTCTTAAAGATGATTACAGATGATGACATGACTAATCTCATTGTCAACAAAAACAAATCTTGATAAACCAACAGGTGCCATGAGAAAAGTGCATACATTAATTTAATTGTGTAAGACTATCCAGATGCGCTAAAATAAAAACCAAAAACAATTCCAGTTTTTCAGCCCCATGTGTTAACTTTAATTTTTACGTCAAAGTCTGACAACGGATTACTAATACAAATACGTAGAAAAGATGGTAAAACGATAGTTACGAATGTAACTACGGTTCTATGAATCCTGGATGTGCTTAAAGCACTGGATCTCCACCTCGCGCATGCGCATTTCGAGTACCTAATACCAACATAGTCACCTGTGACCCCCACGTGACACCGGGAAGGCTATATCTTCCGGTGTCATTAGAGGATCTGTTCCTAGAATCTTCTCGCGAGAACACAAGGATTCTGAGTGACTGAACGCTCTGGCGGTCATCCAGGATTCATAGAACCGTAGTTACATTCGTAACTATCGTTCTATTTCATCCTTACTGACCGCCAGAGGCGGTGCTTAATGCACTGGATGACCCATACCAAAAAGGTCACAAAGAATCCAACACCCACCTCACTCATTGGAGGTAGCGGAGCTTGGCAGTAGGACCACACTCATCGGGTGAGGACTGGCGACGTTGACGCGGTAAAACCTTGTAAAGGTGCCCGGTGACGTCCATGATGCCGCGGCACAGATCGACTCCAGGGGTACACCTCTTAGTGCGGCCCACGATGTCGACACGCTTCTGGTGGAGTGGCACCTCAACCCGGATGGCGGGGGGCGGCCACTGGCCACATAGGCGTGTTTAATGGTGTCGACGACCCAGTGGGACAGCCTCTGTTTAGACAAGGCAGAACCTCTGTTAGGGCCACCGTGACACACAAACAGTTGCTCGGACTGCCCTATACCGGCCGTAGCAGCAATGTAAGCCCTAAGCGCCCGTACCGGGCACAGCATCTCGGACTCATTCCCCTCAGATGGGGAGTTAAAATAGGTGCGTGAAAGCACCTTGGGCAGGAACGCCACATTGGGCCATAAAACCACACCTGAGCCATCAGGGTTCCACCGCAGGCATGTATCTGCCACGGATAGGGCGTGCAACTCCCCGACCCGCTTCGCAGTGGTAATGGCGAGCAGAAAAGCCACCTTCATGGACAGCCACTTCAACCCTATCTGGGTCAGAGGCTCAAAAGGAGGTGATGACATGGCCTCCAGCACCAGGGGCAGGTCCCAAGCTGGAGTCCTCAGAGTCCTAGGGGGACGCAGCCTCAGGGCCCCCCTAAGGAAGAGGGACACCAACCTGTGGCAACCCATTGTGGCTCCGTCGACCATCTCATGTCGGGAAGAGATAGCAGCCACATAGACCCTCAAGGTGGAATGAGAGCGACCATCATCCAGGAGGGACTGCAAAAACTCCAGAACGGTGGCCACGGAGCAACGTGCTGGGTCTACTGTCTTACCCCTACACCAGTCAGAGAATAACTTCCATCTGTTGGCATACTGTGCTCTGGTAGATGGTGCCCTGGCACTCAGAATAGTATTCCTGACGGTCTCAGTGCAAACATTCAGCAGTGAGTCGGGCCCTGCAGCGGCCAGGCCCAGAGCTGGAGGCGACGGGGATCTGGGTGCCAAATCTGGCCCCCCAGCTGCGAAAGGAGGTCCTTCCTGCAGGGGAGGCGCCATGGAGAGCTGCAGCAGTGGAAACCAGAGTCTCCCTGGCCAGTAGGGGGCCACCAGAAGTAACCTGTGGCCCCGCAGAAACACCCTCTGGAGTGTGGGGAGAATCAGGGGCAGCGGTGGGAAGGCATACAGAGGACTCTGTGGCCAGTCGTGAGCTAAGGCATCCTGTCCGAGGGGGCCGGTCACCTCCGTCCAGGAGAACCAGAGGGGGCAATGTGCGGATTCCTCTGATGCAAAGAGGTCCACCTCCGCCCTGCCAAAGAAACCCCACATCGTCTCCACCACCTCCGGATGAAGCCGCCACTCCCCCGGTGGGGGCTTCTGCCGCGATAGAAAATCTGCGACCTGGTTCCGTTGCCCCGGTATGAAGACCGCCCGCACGCTGGCCAGGCGGGGATATGCCCAGGCCAACAAGTTCCGAGATACCCGGAGTAGCCGTGAAGACCGGGTCCCCCCTTGGTGGTTGATCTGGGCAACAGCTGACCTGTTGTCGGATCGAACCAGCACATGCTTGCCTCTCAAATGAGGCAGAAAATGATTGAGTGCTAGCTGTACCGCCCTGAGCTCTAGCACATTGATGTGAGCGTGGTTCTGGGCCGGCCACTGCCCTGCCAAACCGCGCCCCATCCCGATAGGCAGGCGTCTGTCGTGACCAGCTCCCGACGGGATGGAATGGTGCCCATGGGTACGCCCACAGACATATACGACCTCTTTCTCCATGGGGACAGAGAGAAGAGGCACTGCCGAGACACTCTGACCTTTCGGTGCCTGTGCCACTTGGGGTCCAAGTGGAGGCTGTTCAGCCACATCTGCATAGGGCGCAGAGACAGCAAGCCGAGGGGCACCACAGCTGAGGCAGCCGTCAGCTTGCCCAAGAGCTGCAGGCAAAGAATGAATGGTACCATCCTGCCATACCCGAAGCGGGGGAGGCAGGAGGAGGATGTCGGTCACACGCTGAGGTGTCTAGGACCATCATAGCGTCCGAGTCTAGGACCATCCCCAGGTATGCGACCCGTTGGGATGGGTCCAGGCGACTCTTCACAAAGTTCACCGTCAGGCCAAGCCGGGCCATGTGCAAGAGCAGCCGAGCCGTGTCCCGGGCCGCCTGAGACTGGGAAGGTGCACAGATCAGCCAGTCGTCCAAATAAGGCAGGACCTTCGTGCCCTGCTTCTGCAGGGGTGCGAGAGCTGCCGCCACCACCCTGGTGAATACCCTCGGAGAGAGGGAGAGACCAAAGGGAAGTACCCTGAATTGAAAGTGCCGGCCGCGAAAGGCGAACCGGAGGAAGTGCTGATGGCGCGGTGCAATTGGGACGTGGAAGTATGCGTCCCTTAGGTCCACCGTGGTGAACCATTCTCCCCTTGCGACCACCCGCAGCGTGTCGGATGCGGTGAGCATGTGGAATGGCAGGACCTTCAGGAACCTGTTGAGTCCCCTCAGGTCGAGAATTGGGCGAAATCGGCCATCTTTCTTTTTTACGAGAAAGTATCTAGAGTAGAATCCTCTGGGGTGCAGCAGAGGATCCACTGGCTCGATTGCCCCTTTGGCCAGGAGGGTGGACAACTCCTGGTCCAGAGCTAAGGCCTCTGCCGGGTCGTTGACGACAGTCATTTTGACCCGTCTGAAGGCTAGGGGCCGGCGTCGGAACTGTAACTCGTACCCTTGGGTCAAGGTGGAAACCACCCAAGGGTCTGAAGTACAGGCAGCCCAGTAACTGAGCTGCTGATGGGAAAAACTCCCGACGACCGGCCCCGAGGGCCTAGCGCCTACCCCCCCGGCCTCCTGAGGCTCTGGAGGACGGGTTACCCGCAGCTCCGACCTTGGTCACGAGGCTGCACGTAGCCAGTTGTAACAGCTTCCTTCCTTTCTCAAACAAAGGTTCAATACGGTACCTGCGCAGCGAGAAGATGTAAGGAACCGATCCTCTAATGACACCGGAAGATATAGCCTTCCCGGTGTCACGTGGGGGTCACAGGTGACTATGTTGGTATTAGGTACTCGAAATGCGCATGCGCGAGGTGATCCAGTGCTTTAAGCACCGCCTCTGGCGGTCAGTAAGGATGAAATAGAACTAATCTGGTAAACCTTGTTGGATCATCATTCAATTGCCTTGCACAGATGAAATAACATTTTCTGGGTGAGATGAAAATCTTTTATTTCAACAAAAAGCCACAAAATACATTTAAACATCTTTGAAAAAAAAAGTGCCACAACAAGTGCATACATTAATTAGAACGTTATGTTAAGTCTGGATTCAGTACAGCTGTCTCCTACAAATTATAATTTAGTTTGGTAAGACTATCCAGATATGCCAACACTCAAACTTGCAAAGACATGATCATCTGCAACATGAACAGGAATAAAGATTAAAATAATTTCAACAGTGGCAGTCCAACAAACTGCAGAATTTAAAAAAAACTCTTTGGCTACACAAAAGATCAGAACCATAAATTGGTGTCAGTAAACAAGTCTGCAAGGTAAGGACAATGTAATCAGTACTTCAATTAAAACTAATTGAGTGACAAAAGGACATGTACAACCTAAAGCTTATGTTCACACAATACGAGAGATTGTTCAGAGATATCATTACCATCTTGTCATGTGATGAGTAGAGCACGAAAATGGTTCCCTCTTTGAGTTAATTCATTGACTGGTTCATTCCTCACGTTCACTTTTGAAACTAAACCTGGAGGCAAGGAACCATGATTTGGTCGTGTTGGCGTTGCAAGACATTGATTTATAGTTTCAGTTATATGTTCCCTTGGACTACAATATTGTAACACTAAAGTCATTTTCCTCATTGAAATAATGTAGTCGGAAGCTATCAAATTATCAGTTACATAATTAATTATGAATGGCAAATAAAAGACTACTTGAACAAGCATCAAGCAGTGTCTCAATATTTGCCCCAATTTTCAGTATGTGCACAAGTTCTCCGTTCTATTGAGTAGACCAATGAAATGTTCTAAACGTCTAATGGAACATTTATTTAAATTTAGGTTAAAAATCATTCTCCCATTCCAAACACGCATATGAACCAATAGGAACCAACAATGATTCACGATGACACATGGGTCTACAGTGGGTTGCTTAATCTTCATGGTGGGGTTCACAAATGGTTTGTTGATTCAACCAAAACTGGGTGAATCATAACCAACCATCATCCGACATGATGACACACCAAACATTGTGACAATTCTTGCTTTTGATTACTTCAGGGGTCAAAAGGTGCGGCTGCCCTCTGACCTTTAGGGTCAGCAGTCCTGGTCGGGTCACTTCATGGCTCATGTGGAAGGCAACAGAGGTCACTCAACGGAGGCATGCCAAGCAGTGTGGGAGATGGTTGAAAAATAAAATATATATAGACTTCTGCAATTTCACTTGCTTTAAATCGTAATAAACAGTCTAAGAATGGATCAATGGGGTCAAGAGTTTTTCTTGATTGATACTGTAGCAGGCAGAGTTGACTTCCGTTTTATCCCAGGGTGTTCAGACAGCAGGAAACACATTAAGGAGGTGTGTGTGTAGGAACGATAGGGTGACGACGAGCAGGAAGGTGACCAAAGAGAAGCACTAGGTCAGAGAATTGGGGATTTGGACCCCTTTAGGTCTCCAAGTGTGCATGCACCTAGCCACGATCTGGGTTCTTAAGGACCTCTGTACCACAGCAGGTCTGTTTAAGAGAAAGGGCGCCCCCCCCCCCACTGAAAGTGGCAGTGTTGGGTATTGAAACCACTCAAAAAAGGCCTCCGATTTTACCCTGTCAACTAAACAGGGTCTCCTTCATTCAATCATCAAACTTTGGGAGACTCCCAGAGATAAGGCAACAACATCGAGAAAAGGCTGGAAAGAATCAACTACGACACACACACACACACACACACACACACACACACACACACACACACACACACACACACACACACACACACACACACACACACACACACACACACACACACACACACACACACACACACACACACACACACACACACACCAGCCCTTCTTCCGTTTACTTCATCATCCTCTCTGCAGGCCTCCCGCTGCTCACTTGGTCCCGTGTCGCAGTAGGCTCAGCCGGGTCCGGTGGCTGTCGAACATGTGGCTGGGATCGAAGTGGTACCTGAGAGAGAGAGAGAGAGACATGGAGAGAGACATTGAGAGAGAGTGAGAGAGACATGGAGAGAGAGTGAGAGAGACATTGAGAGAGACATGGAGAGAGAGTGAGACATGGAGAGAGTGAGAGAGAGGAGAGAATAATTACATGGAGAAACATAGAAATACACATGGTTATTGTTTGATTTCATTCGTTTGTGTCACCATACACAAGTATCAAAAATGTGCTTCAATAATAAATAATACAGTAATCAACTAATTTGGCTCATAGGAGTACAAAGAAAGAGGCATACAGTACATCTCACTCTTATCAGAGACAGGACAGAAATCCCTTCCTCAACACAACACAGGATCTGTACAATTATATCATGTGAACAGAGTAAAGGACCCACATCAATGTAAACAGACAACAGGAATCTCTCAGGGTCTCAGCAACGCACCTGGAGTCGTACACCCCAGGGGTGCGGCAGGAGGCTCCGGAGCAGGACTGCAGCATCATGAGGCGGTGGTTCATCTTCTCCAGGACCTCCTGGTCGATGGTCTTGGCGATGTTGGCCAGCTGGAAGGGGTCGGCGGTCACGTTGTACACCTCCACGAACACCTGGATCAAAAGGGTCAAAGGTCAAAGTTTAGGAATACGCACAAAAAAACAAAAAACAATGTCTAAAAGGGCCATAATGTCACCACCAGGTGTGTGGTGGAGTCATCGACATCGTTATAAGCCATTTTACAATCTTTGGGTGTTGTACCTCGTTATCGTCAAACTCGCAGTACTGGAGGTTGGTGGAGGGGGCGACGCTGCGCACGCAGGCGTAGGTGTTGTTGAAGGCGTCCTCGCACACGCAGTCGGGGAAACACTCCTGGGGGGGATATTTAGAGGACAAGAGGGACGTAGAATGATGAGCAGACATCTTGGTGACTTCCAAAGGCACAGTGGGTCTCAATGTAAAATAACTACCAGACCTCGGTGAGCGTTCTGCATCCATAAGCCTACATTTTAACACCATGATCAACCATGTTATGTCAACTAGGTAAAAAAAATGACGTTGATTTCATGATTTGATCTCTTTTCAATAGGCATAGCATATTTTGCGTTTCAAGTTCTTCAAACTTGTCATTTGAAAATTATTCTTAATATACAAATATCCTATTTTTTAGCATTGACTGACCCTACGGACTACTTGGTTGCAAGTGCAGCTGTAGTCAAACTACTATGTGCTCAGACAGAAAACGAATGGGAACTTATTGGCAGATATCTTTAAGACAGAGTTTACTCCAACTGCCGGTTCGCAAAAACAGTCATTCCAATTCTCCCCCCTTAAAAACACATCACCCTCCCCTCTCGGTCCATCCATCGGTTGTGGTTTCCCTACCGAGACCCCCGGTCCGAGCAGGGGGCAGGAGGGGTCCGAGACGTTGTGACCCTCGCCCTCGTACTCCACCAGCACATCTGTCCTCCAGCTGCTGGCGTTCACCCGGCCCTCCTGGTGGGACGAAACACACGGTGAGACCCCGCGCCCAAACGGACCTCCTCTTCGGGCGACCCGGTTACCGACCGCCCTGATCAGGTGCTCCTCACAGGAACGGGCACTTTGGTTTAAAGTTAGAGATTCATACAAAACACAGAGAAATTCATTCTCTGTGTTTGCCCAAAGGACAAAACCCCCTAGCCTGGCTATTGCCACAACAAAATGACAGCAGCTTCCCCTGACCAAGCTCAATCTACGATTGAGCTTGGTCAGGGGAAGCTACTGTCATTTTCTTCAGCACAAGAGGCGTGATCAACGGGCCTAGTTCAACTGACTCTGTACGCGATTGGCTGCTTGCCGCCGCTTCCCTGCCGTCCTTGTGTTAAACCAGCCAATAGCGCGCCAGGGGGGAAAGCCAGCTTGGTGATTGGCTCCCGCAAAAACGTATCGAAACCAGAAAGAAATGTATTGCTCTTCTCCAGACCCTTCTGCAAGGGGAACTCAAATCGCCGGGCAGAATGGGCGGGGCTACCCAGTCTACAAAACCCCTTCATGACATCGACCTAGGCCTTTCACCCCCCCGACCCCCTATCTAAATCCATCTAAACTGTGTAGAAAACGGCACCAAAGTAGTCGTTGAACTACACAACGCGTGTTATCACGTTGAATTATTAATCGCATTTGAGGAATAGTAATCAACAACAACGCGAGCCTCTGGGGATCCTTTTACATTTGTGGAACAAACCAAATGGAAACCACAGTAAAGTAAGGGACCGGCGGCGGCGGCGGCGGCTCACCAACACAGGCAGGAAGGACATGCCGTCCATCTGGGTCTTGTTGACGTCGTAGCCCGCGATGTCCAACATGGTGGGACCCAGGTCCACGTTGGCCACCAGCAGCTGGGGAACACCACAGCAACGCAATCAGTCCGTCAATCAAGGACAAAAAAAACAACAACACAAAACTAAAATGTGTTTATGAAGTGAAAGGGTACCTTGCTGGTTTGGTTGGGCTTGATGTTGGGCCCTCTGACCATGAGAGGCACCCTGATGTCAAACTCATACAGCTGCCTCTTATCCAGAGGTAGAGAGAACTGGCCTGAGAGAGAGAGCGAGAGCGAGAGCGAGAGCGAGAGCGAGAGCGAGAGCGAGAGCGAGAAAGAGAAAGAGAAAGAGAGAGAGAGAGAGACCCAGAGTATCCCATTTTCATCTACATTTGAACCACAAACACAATGGACCCGAGTACAATGAACTACATAACATAAAAGGAGATGCCCGAGTTGACGACAACAGATCATATTTAAACACTTCCTTTTACTACTGGCCTCTTCCTTCCTGAGAGTCTCTGTGTGTGTGTGTGCATACCGGTGTGGTATCCGTTGTCGGAAGTGAAGAAGACGTATGTGTTGTCAAGTTCCTTGCTGGCCTCTAGGGCGAGCACCAAGCGCTCCACCAGGTCGTCCACCGAGAGCAGAGTGCGCCACCTGCAGGCCGGAAGGACACGGTGCATCACCAAGGAAAATAAATACACCGGCAATACATGGGGATTTAGATCACTAATCACAAATTGGATGATGGATTACCAACATAAATGGTCGCTGCTAGGGTAGAAGAACCCCAAAACAATGGAAGACAATGAAATGAAGAAGAAATGAAGTGAAGGAACAGAGGAATGGTTGATTAAGAAACAGCACCATACAAGGACATGGCGGAGGATGTGATGAGTACATGTGGGGGAGAGGGATGTCGGTGAGAGGTCGGGGGGGGTGGGGGCAAGTCATACCGGCTTCTGAAGGCGTTGTCCAGGAACTGGATGGAGGCGTTGCTCATTGGGGTCTTGGCCTGTCTGATCAGCCAGTGTTTATCCTGGAGGAGGATTATACATAAACAATATGGATAATCCGACCCAAAAGGTACCTGAAGGATAGAGCTGCCGTCATCATTTTCGATTTCTACACTTATAGCTAAATGTGGAACGGTTTTGACAGTTAGAAGAAGAGAAGAACACACTTTATAATCCACTGGCGAAATTCATTCTCTGCATTTGACCCCTCCTGACCAGCGAGGAGCAGTGGGAGTGTAGCGCCTGTGAACCGACTCTAGCTTTGAGCACTCTTGCCTTTGTAACGTGCTAGGCAGGAGTGTTATCTTGCACGTTAACCAGGTGGCAAGTCTAGCGTTAACAAGGAAGCGAATGAAAAGCCCATTTGGCTTGAGGACATTAACACCTATTTTTTTCCCCCTCTGAATGAATAGAAGTGTGACTCAAGAGTTGACATCTTTGAGTTCTCTAGTAAAAAGTGAAACCTCCTTCTTGTATCCAGAATCAGACCCGTTTCAGAAGTAGGAGATGTAATAGAGTTCGTTAAAATACTTCATAACATCGATTTGCGATGTTTGCTGCTATTCCTATTATTTGTGGTAGGAACATCACGCACGCACATATAAACAATGTTGTCGCACACAGACACACTTTGAGGAAATGAGCAGGCAAGGTTACATAATATATATAGTATTTAAAAGGGGCATTTGGTTTGTCTTTTGGCGCCTCTCAGTTCCCCGTCAGCCGCAGACTTTGTTCTCATCAGTTCCGCAGCAAAGTAAAAACAAACCAGCGTCCCCCGAATCCAGGACCCACCTTCCCATGCACGTTGAAGTTTGGGTCCCTGGGGGCCTTGGTGTCCTTGTACGTGTCCTGGTACTGGGGGGCCGGCGTCCAGGGGGAATGGGGGGCCGGGGTGGACACCATCATGAAGAAGGGCTGGTACTTGGACTTGTAGCGCAGGAAGTCCAGCGACACGTTGGCCTGGGAGAGGGGGGAAGTGGAAGAGGGAAGCGCTTTTGTCGGAGAGAGTTGAAAAAAACCATGTGGTGGGAATGTATTTCTGGGTCATCACGATCACCATGATGACCGTGAGTCACATACATTGATGATGACGACCGCCACAGAGCAGTGAACGACTGAACGGCTGCAGACTGAGAAGGCAGTTGAGTAATGATCATAACGCACCAGAACATCGGTCAGGTAGTCCTTGCTGTATTCCGCTCCATGAACCTCAGGCTTCCCGTTCACAGACAGAGTGTAGTTGTAGTACTTGGAGTTCCGCTCCTGGCCAACGGCGAGTCATTGGACACCATGTTAAAAAAGGGACTATTTCAATAAAAAGGGTTTTTAGAAACCTTTAAGGATCAAAACGGGCGGGTGGTGGTCAAAGTCTTACCAGTCCAAACCATTGGGTCCATCCCAGCGGGACATGGCCAAGTCCACCAGCCTTGGCGTCGCCGTACTACACACACACACACACACACACACACACACACACACACACACACACACACACACACACACACACACACACACACACACACACACACACACACACACACACACACACACACACACACACACACACACACACACACCCACCCCTTGTTTGAATCTTATTTCAACTACGTTTCTTGATTTGACGAGATGCCTGGTTATAATAGTTATAAGCACTGTTGGTGAGATAGTTTACAATGTTTTAATGCATGTCACATGCACAAAAATTACGAACATCCCACGCACACATCCAATGAACACTATTAGCCAATCAGAAAACTAGTTCCCAATGTCAGTCTGGTCTCAAGTCACAAGGGCCTGACGGGGTTTTCCATAGGGCCTGACAGTGCTTTCAGGAAGTGACACAGTTCATGGGGTCATATAGTAAGTTCATCTTGTGACAATTAACGCAAATATCAATCAGACCGGTTAAAAGGTACTGAATGATGGGTTTTCTGAAATCAACTTATGACGCATTAGGTAATACTTAGGCACACCAACAAATCTCTCTCTACCCCCAATTCTACACCATAAACGACAATGCCCCCCCTTTAAAAATTCCCCTTTTTCACACCATTTCCTCCTGCCCTATTCCTCTTTCTCATTCAAGTATTGTAACACCCCCCCCCCCCTTCCTAACCTGCAGATGAAGGAAGGACTCAACAATAGAGAGCCTAGCGTTTATTCTGGTCTGCTGAAAATCATGTACCGTACTACCACATTTGCATGCAGGCAAAACTCGGGAGTACATACTCCGTTCGTGTGAGTGTCAAAACTCGGATAACAAGGCTTCCATCCACTCTCTCTCCTTCCCTCCTACCTGGTTGAGGTACTTCCCAGCAAAGAAGGTCTGGTATCCTCCCAGGTTGTGCAGCAGGGCTGGGAAGGTGTTGGGCTCCTGGCTCTTCTGCCAGGCCGTGCTGCTGCAGTTGCCCTCCAGCGTGTTGTTGATGACGTGGTGGTTGTGGGGGTACTTCCCCGTCAGTATGCTAGCCCGGCTTGGGCAGCACAGTGGGCTGGCCACGAACTGGGGGTGGTGGAGGGGATGTTATTGGTGGAGGTGGCCGTGAAGATGTGGGGAGATTGGACGCAGATAAACGGTATGGTTAGGGTAAGAAAAAAAGACATCAAATCAAATACAAACACTAAGTTTTCACACCTAACCGTGCTCAAATCTGCCAGTGGGAGTGTGGCCAGTCTGGCCAGGCCAGGCCAATTTGGCCACTCGGGAGAGGTGTGCTGCTACGGTACGGGCCGCTACGGTACAGATGCTAATGAGCCGACACGCGCACACGCACGGCTACACAACCTGAGCTGGATGATGTATAGTCCATGCGATGACCACGGACATAATAAAGGCGACGAGCCTTCTTTCCCATTAAACGGTAAACATATATCCAAATAAGCAACAGACTCAGCAAAGTGCGAACTGTGTTCTCTGTGTTGTTGTCCATTGTTGTTAGAACTCGGACTTGCGGCAGACTTTATTATGGTCCATGCAGCGGACGCTTGGTGATGACGTGTTACTTACGACGTGATGACGTATGTACAAGAGCCTACCGTGGCCAGGCCAAAGTTGCGACGGCCAACGGCCACGGCCAGATGGCCTAGTGTGAGTGCAGGCCAGAGAACAATGGGGCCATTTGAGCACGTTAGGTGTGAAAACGGCCAACGGCCACGGCCAGATGGCCTAGTGTGAGTGCACCCTTACATTGGAAAAGGATGTTGAAGTGCAAAAACAGGGTAGCCAGTTCAACCCATAACCCACGATGGCTTTCAGAGTTTTTCAGGAAACCTTTGCCTGGTCGTTTACACAGTTCATACACTGAATTCCACTTAAACCAAAGATATTCTGAAATGTGATTATTTTACATGCAGAGCTCAGTCGTGACTAGGTGTTCCCCTATCACAATCCTGAACTAAAATGAAACCACGAAGTGCACACACATGCACGGAGAACTTCCATTCATAACATTGTGTTTGTAATGACTAGGCTGGACAGTTATTTTTCTCAAAGTTTAAATATGCACTTGAGCACAAAAGCAAGCCTGGACTTGACTCTGGGTTCACTGTGTCTTTATCAGCACAAATTTCACAATATAAATGTATGTCTCTTACTGTCTGATTATGGGTCATGACCTTTATTAAAGTAATAGGAACACAGTTGGGAAGGTACAAACTCTGGTGAATATGGGAAAATTAAGTAGCGTAAAGTGATGGTTACTTACAGCATTCGTGAACGAGATCCCTGCATCTCCAATTAACTTTTTAGTCTTGGCTAGTGGAGTCTGAAAGCGAGGGAGTTTCAGCATTACTTCAGAAATGAACTGCGGAAAATGCATATTAGCATAAACAGCATTTTGTATAAGCATCAGCTAATGCCTAATCATTTCAATTTCAAAACACATGATGACGTTTATATTCCTCCTCTTGATATTGTTTTCTTGTCCAAGTCCCTTTTTTAAAACATAATTCAACAGCGGTACTACTAAACAAGGAAAACAAGTTCAAACGACCAAAGTCTGAATATGTCAACACCAAGGATGAAAACCCCCGTGATCAGGAGATTATAAGTAGAATGAACACATATTTGTGCTAGTTGCATGGTTGCCAAATTCCCAACACCTGACTCACTAAAGTGTTCAGAAAGGGAAGTGTATGAATCAAAGCACATACACTATCCATATAACAACATGTGTCTACAAAGCCAGTGTAAGGATGCCTGACTCTGTCCTGCTGTCCCAATGCCGTTGTCTGTATACTACATGGATGCTCATGATGAACAAACAAGACATCCATTGCAGAAACGTCCACCACAGTCTACTCACCAGACCCCCAATAGCGATGTCCAGGTCGTCGGTGAGAATCAAAACGATGTTAGGTTTTCGGTTCGGCTTGGCAGTGACACTCAGACCGCTCAGCAAAGTGACGCAGATTAAAAGCCCGTTTAGAAAAGTCGGCAGACAATGTCCGACAGAGGCCATTATCCCTTGCAAATGTCAAGTCGTGCAGCCGCCTCCACTTGTCCAAACAGCTCAGCTCGATAGAAAATAATGAGGTGTTCTTATAAGTATTCCAGACACGACACTGGCGACTCACGGCCCGCTGCTTCCTGGTCTCTAGTCATGTGATCCTGAGCTACGGAAGCCCGAGTCAGCTGCTCGACATGCTTATACATGCGCACTCATTGGCAGACAGACCTGTGACTGTGCAGTCATTTGAAACAAGTCCCAAGTCATACCATATTTCAAGAAAGTCCCATGTCATGTGGTCCAAGCCTCAATCAAGTCTGTACATATACAACTACATTGTTGTTGCGCATGTCAAGTCACAGGTTCATTGGTATTGGGTTATTCGTTTAAGCCATTCAATGACATTGCAATTATGCGGCGTTGTAAACGTACTTGTAATGTGTACAAACTTAAATATTAAAATATTCTCCCTTCCACAAATGCACGCATGCCTCTATCGTTGATATATCGATGGGGAAATGGGTTAACTTATAGGTACAGATACCTTTACGCAACATCCTTTGTTAATGATAGTAAATTGAATAATTTAAATATAGTTAAAAAATATAGTAATTTAGTCATGAAGGCATGTCTAAATATGTGTTTCCTAGTGCGCTTCCCTGCCGCGCGCACCTGCAGGCTGCTGCACCTGTCGCACGACGGAGTTTGGTGGACGGGACGAAACTTTGGGAGTGGGCTGGACTATTATTGAGCCTGGCAGGGGCGTAAGTTAGCAGCGTCTGGAAGTTCAGGAAGGAAATTAAAGTGTGTCAAACGCTGCCCTACCTCCCGAGGACAGGAATGGAATGCACCCGGAACTCCATCCTCATTGAAGCAGTCGCGGTACCTCAATTTGAGTGCTATTTACATGAATGGCCAAGTAGTACGGCGCAATGATAAGGGAGATAGTGGAGAACAGTAGGATCCGACCACAGTAAGCCACTTTGGCCACGTGAAAATGGCGTCGCAGATGCCACTCCGTGCGAGCAAACTTTTAGACCTTGACATATGTGACCGCGGCGTGTGTTCCGAAGAAGGCGAGAGCGGAGAGTTCGTCAACTCTGCGACGTCGCTCTCCGATGGCTACTCCGCTTTCCAGCAGTGGCGCGCCACCGACTCGGTGTCCGCCAACGGATTCCAACCAAGTGACACATCATCACCAACTCCCGTGCAACAGGTTCCGGACCTGGCCGGGATCCCCGGGACCGACACCGCAGACTGTGATGATTTTGAACTTCACCGGGATAATACGAGAGGGCCACGCGCGTCCATAGTGGACGGCTTGCTGGTGGAACTTTATGAGACGTACAGCGGTGGGAAGAGGGGTTACGTGGACAGTCTGGATAGCTCCACAGAGGCGTCAAGTTCGGAAGCATTCCTGGGTCGCAGTAACACGGGATCAAACTTCCTGCAGGAGTTACAGGAGAAACATACGAGGCGACACCAGATGAACTATTTGGCACAAAAAGGTAAAGTCGTCATATGTGTTAGTGTCTTAAAACAATGCCAAAGAAAGGAAGTTCATTAAAGTTTCTGATTATTTTTAGTCGCAGTCCCACTCCTGACATTATTTTGTCTTTATGATTATTTAATGACATGCATATTTTCAATTTTATATTTGATAGTGAGTATGTGGTACAGTGTGGTTACTTTATTTTGAAGTACTCCACTGAAGTAGTTATAGTAGTTAATTAGCAGTTCTGAGGACGACCTAGAGAGAGAGTTAGATGGAGGTTTGCTGATGCCTGATGGACAGAAACAGAAGCTTAAATATAAAAGGTCAAGACATTCCTGTTTGAGCAGGATGTCTTTTCTTTTTGGTTTTGCTTTGTTTGGTTTGCTGATTTTATTGAGGATGCATTTCAGGGTGTGGAGATGACAGTTGATTGGGCTGCACAATGGCAAAAATGCACATCACATTACCAGAACCCCAAGTAGATCTTGCTTTCCTCAATCTGTAAGCTGAACATATTTCTTTCTATTTAGTCCGGCTTAAAGGTTTAATTGATTTATCAAATCAGTCATAATTTATGTCGATCATTCAGCTGGTTCATAACATATTGAGAAAGTGTGACAATAACAAAGGTGCATCTTGAAGTTACTGGTGACTTTCTTTATATACGTAATAAATAACTTCATCATTCATATTGCTTTTATTCATTGCATTTATCTCTGGTGTTTCTGAGTGTGGTGTCTAGACAATCACAACTTCCATCGTTTTTATTTTTCCATTTTTGGTTTTGTTCAAACCAGTACCATTTTGTTATTGAACTAGTTTGAAACCAATACATAAACGAATCAAGCTGCAGGCACACAGTTCAGGTTGGAGGAGTGACATGGCTGTTTATCTGTTAACAGATTCAGATTCCACAGTGAAGGGAGCCGGTCCAACAGGAAGACTAGGCAGGGAAGGCGTTACATATGACTGCTGTGTGTGTGTGTGTGTGTGTGTGTGTGTGTGTGTGTGTGTGTGTGTGTGTGTGTGTGTGTGTGTGTGTGTGTGTGTGTGTGTGTGTGTGTGTGTGTGTGTGTGTGTGTGTGTGTGTGTGTGTGTGTGTAAGTTATATTTTATTTTGTCATAAATAAGAGGAAAAGTGTGGATTCGTTGATATGCGCGCACTCCCAGCTGAATATTCTGGATTCGCTCCCCAATTTCTTGTGTCACAGCCCCCTCGGTCAGTATTACCCACCCCTACCTGCTCCACTGAGCTGTCAAGTCGCTTCGGATACTAGTGCTGGTTATTGTTGTAATGTTGGGAACAGGCTAAGTGATTTTTCTTTGGAAAGATGAGAATGCAAGCGGAGGTTTGTCCATTTAGATAAGAGCTGAGATTATCAGATTGAACAGAGAAGACCCATTCGATTGGTCCCATCCAAGACCAAACTAATTGATCAATTAGAAGCGATACAGGTCTGTTGGCTGCGGTCTGTTTCGCCCGCAGCATGGAAAAAACAAAGAGTCTCTCGAGGCCATTATGTCATGCTTTGCTGCACACCGAACACGCCCCATGATAACATCTGAATGCATGGTGACCCGGTATTAACAGATTGTGGTTCTCATGAGAGGTGAACGGACAGGAAGTGCAAGTGTTTTGTGTTTACTAGTGTTGGGAAGACTGATGTATTCCTAGGGAAGCAAATAAAAAGAAAACGTCAAGCATTTCATCGTATGAATAAAACCGATTCTTTGTCTTCCTTTTTCCGCCATGTTCGGATTAGATCGATGTTAAATGGACTGCATTTATAGAGTGCTTTTCTAACTAGTGGACGCTCAAAGCGCTTTACAATATTCCCTCACATTCACCCATTCATGCGTAGTCACACACCGATGGAGCTGTCAACCATGCAAGGTGCCTTGCTCAGGGACACCTCAACACTCGGCTAGGAGGAGCGGGGGATTGAACTAGCAACCTTTCGATTAACAGCCAACCCCTCTACCACCTGAGCCCCATGCCGCCCTAGATCATGTCTCAATTAGAATCTTTCTCTTTTTGATTCAGTGTATTCCGCCCTCGCTCTCCCTCCTTTCCCCTGCAGCCCCGGGGGAGCTGTGTTCCATCATCCAGGAGGTGAAGTACCGCACGGGGCTGCAGTCAGCCAAGCTGCTGCGGCAGCTGAAGAGGCGCGACCGGCTCCGCCACAAACGGCTGAAGAACTGCGACATCATCACAGCCTGCCTGCAGGCCGTCTCACAGAAACGACGTAAGGGAAACGTGACACGGTGGAGTTTGGGTAACGCCCCCCCCCCTCTACCGTCCAGATGAGTCATCACAAACGCGATGTTATGAATGGACGTGCTCCTGAGGAGTGTTTGCACTTGTTGGTCTCATTCATGCAGTCTAAGCTCTGCTTCTGGGAGACAGATTTATTTTTTCGACATTTGGCTGTCAAGATCCACAATATTCTCGGTTCTTATTTTGTCAGTAATCCTATATCAGTTTCATCACTATTGTTGTTATATAGTAGACTTTGTATACATGTACAGATTCATGTCAATAAGGTGGCGGTATTGGGGTTAGGGGCCAGGCATCTTGCTCAAGAATGCCTACAGACTACAGACTGCAGACTTTGGGGATCAAACCCAGTATCTTTTGGTGGGAGTCGAACATCTTAGCCAGTGCTACTGTCCTGCCCCCAGTCGATCTGAATGTAAAAATATATTCTTCTATGTCGTCCAAAACTGCTACTTTTAAGTAGTAATTTAATTGTAACTGTAGACATAAATAATGCAATTTAGGTTCTACCAAATGGGGATAATTACATTTAAATGAGAAAATAATGGAACGGACAGTCTGATGTTCCATCTCAATTCCTTGGTCCCCTCAATCACAAATTACAGGCATTAAAATTTTTTAAAAAAAACGATTTTCTCTGCTCCAGATGCTCATAAAGCCCATCCGGTCTCTTGTCTACGCCATTACCTCATTCTCCCCTCCATCTCTCCCTCTCTCTCTCCTCCCCGCATCACTCTCCATCCCTACCGCATCGCCTCCTTTCCACCCACACCCCACCCCGAGTAGTGACGACAAAACGGAGGTGTGCGCTTCTCAGATCCCGCCGCCTTGCAGGGATCGGAAAGGGGAAACAACCGATTTCACTTAATCGCTGTCGATTTTTTGGATGACATGGTCTGTGAGCGATCTGGAGGGACTCCATTGAATAACGAAGGGAGTGTTTGACGTTAAAACAACCAGGAAGAGAAGCAGTGATCACATCTATTAATCGACATTTGCGTTGATCGATTTCGCCTATAAAAACAGTGAGGAATGGAGGCGTCTTCCAGTAAGAAAAACATCCTACTATAAAACACCAAAAAGTCGCGTAACGTGGACCACAGAGGACACATTGGATGGTGGATCGTGCACACACCGTAACCGATGAGGCAGGAGCGCTTCATCCCCGCGGGACGGCGGTCCAGGGCGTACGTGCGGTCTCGGCAGCAGGCGGGCTCGGGGTCCGGAGGTGTGGGGAACGTCATCAGCAATGTCCTCAAGAAACGCAACGGCATCTCCCGCAGCGCGCCCCGGCTGCTGTGCACGCTGGAGCCAGGTGACTGGGAGGAGAACGCGTGTGTGTCCCGTGTGCGTGCGTCTATTCATGTTGTAGGTTTAGTGCCTGTAGTTTGAACGTCAATGTCGTCATGCCTCCCGTTTGAATTTGGATTTGTAATGTTGTTTTTTTAGCAGCCTGAACTAACAATACAGTCATGACCCAGCCGGTTCTGGCCGTTTAAACTGGATATTGTTAATGTGCTCTACATCTTGATATGAAACTGGTAACGTTAGCCTGTTCGCATGCAGGCTACTTATAATAACAGTTATAATGGGCACACGTTCCATGATCGTACCTCGATGATGGGGAGATGACCTTTTTTATTTTGGTGAAGATCCAAGCATGCAGAGGAAGCACTCAACCGGAAATCGGGATCATTAACGATGTTCCTTTAGTAGTGCTGCAAGCGCAACGGAAGTGCATGATGAAGGCAACTCATTTATGAATCAGAGTCTGAGTCAGCAATGCCCCCCTTGGACCATCTCAATGGATCTTAGCTGACGATATAATTTTGCCACATGTTTAACCCTACACGGTGGTCCCGTCTAGCCAAGTAGCTGAGCTGTCCTGTCGCATGGCTCTAATCTGGGAAAGGGAAGTAGGAGGGCTTTCTGTGGTAATCCTGCTCTAGCTCACAGTGTAAACATGAGCCACACACCGGTGTCCAACGGCACAATATGACGCAGAACAACGCCGCCGAGACGTCTAGTCTAGAATACCCAGGTTAATTGACTACAGAAAATTATAATGGTGTTTTGGGGGATTAAATGCCCCTTGAAAGATTGTCTTAGTTGGTTGGATGACTATAGGGAGACTGAGATAAAATGGTTGGCTGGCAAGGACGCAACGATGTAAGGAGGACTTTGGCCAAAGTGGCTTTTCTTCTTAACTTGGAATGACATTTTTAATTTCCGTTGAGTTTTGGGAGATTTGTCCGTGAGTTGTGGATGATTGAGTGATTTAGCAGATGTCGTGCGCGCCAGTCCTCCGACGATTGAATTGCGAAATCAGTAAAGGACAGCGATGGGACCCAATCCCTATAGGGATGCTTTGCAATATCGTCTTCCTGGAAAAACGCTTCAGGGGCCCAGATGAACATTTGAATACCCCGAAAAGGGATTTTTACTCTAATTTGCTGGAGACATTCAGATGTCTCTAAGCTGTGACCCAGATCTATGTTTCTGGCGAGTGTTTGGGTGCTTTGGGATTTGAATGTGCATGACAGTTAATCTCATAATGTTTGGTGCATTCAGGCAACGCTACTTGATATTATTGTAGGGAGAAACCGAAACCTGCACAAACGGCAATCCGTTTAGAATATGTTATGCATATTTCATAAAGGAAAATAAAATGGATACATCACAGAGCCACTGTCTGAGCTGTGTCGTTCAAGGGGAAGACCACATATGGTCCTTTGATGAAAGAAGTGCGACAGGTGTTCCTGATTATTACCAAGATAATGACCAGACGGACCTGCTGTTTACTTTACAGGAGTCGACACTCGGCTCAAATTCTCCATTGAACCATCACTGGGCAAAAATGGATTCCAGCAAGTGAGTTTTTATTTATTTATCATGGCTGGTCTTGGCCAGTCGTTGAAATATTATATTCTCGTAAAAAAATGGCCCCCATGACATAAATCCGTCTCCTGAATCACTATTTACTACTCTGTGTGTGTGTGTGTGTGTGTGTGTGTGTGTGTGTGTGTGTGTGTGTGTGTGTGTGTGTGTGTGTGTGTGTGTGTGTGTGTGTGTGTGTGTGTGTGTGTGTGTGTGTGTGTGTGTGTGTGTGTGTGTGTTCTCAGTGGTACGATGCCCTCAAATCCGTGGCCAGGCTGCCAACAGGAATCCCTAAGGAGTGGAGGAAAAGGGTAAATTACACACAACAAAAGAAACGCACACAACACAAATCAACTCTCTTGCCGTGTCTTCAGGATACATTACATGGCAAACTCTTTGGGCTTTTCTCCATTGTCTGCTGCGTTTAGTATTTAACTCATGTGGCTTTAAGGCCTTTCTATTATTTTGACTGGTAAAATGAGCCCTTTATAACCATATCGTAAACCACTGCCTATCACACTATTTTTACTCTTTCATTATACTGCGCTAAAGGAACACATTTAACCGTGGATAAATTATTACAGGTGCTGTAGATACAATTTGAGAGCTGTACAGAGAAAAGCACATTAGAGCAACGTTTTGAAATAAACAGCCCAAATTTCTTTAAATGTTAACACATTTTCCAAAGGATATCATTAAAAAATAAGGACCTTTTTGCGTGTGGTGTACAAAATGTTGTATTCATCTCCTGACTCGGCCACATTGAGTCATTCCCAAAGCATTTATACTGTGCTGCATAAAACGCACTGACTCCAAGCATTAATAATATTCCCATCCGCAGGTATGGCTGACCCTGGCCGACCACTACCTGCACAGCATCTCCATCGACTGGGAGAAGACGCTGCGCTTTGCCTTCAACGAGCGCAGCAACCCTGACGATGACTCCCTGGGCATCCAAATCGTCAAGGTAACGCTTTGTGTTCCTCAAGGGTTAAGGTGTAAGTGCTAGGGTGCGTGGGAGGATGTTGTTCCAGACCCAAACTTAAAAGCCCAAAAAACAAACAAACAAACAAACACAAATATTGGAACAGTGTTACCGCACTGCAAATAGAAGGACTCCTTTCTAATGTATACAGAAAATGTATCACACTGTTGTTGGACTACTAGGTGTGTTGTATAATTGTATACACACTCTAATTAATAACAATGCAAGTATTTTATGTACACTCAACTGTGAGTCTATACCAAACCATGACTTGCGCTCAGAAATCTGTGTGATTAACAACAATGTTGCCCATAGGGGGGCGCTATCCCTGTCTGCTGATGACCCTAAGAACCTGCCTGTCGGTAGCAGACGCCAACAGCTAGTCATTGGCCCTTGAGTTAACAGAGACCCAATGGCTTCCTATCGTTTTATTAAGCCTTCTGTTTGTTTGGGAAGCTCTTTGTGAGGGTTGCTATGGAGATCCTCCTCGCTGTAATCAATGGATCTCCAACGCACCTGCTGGGTGTTTTCACCTGAATGGGGCATAGGTCTTGTCGTGTACAACACGCTTGGCCTTGACGTGTCTGTGACGGAGACAAGATGGAGGATGTTTGCTAGCCACTCCGCGTCAGTGCGGCTCTGTCCGCGTCACGGAAAGCCCGTTCCAGCTGTTGTTTTTCTCTCTCTGTGCCAATACGTCACGATCAGCGGCGTGCTGGTGTGTGGTTTCCACAGTAACATGAGAGTGTCTCCTGTCAGTCGTTCAGTTGTAAGGAACCATCATTACTCTCCTCAACTCCATCCGTGACATGATGAATCGTCCAATAATTTACTTCATGGGGTAATTCAGAAGGATAAACTATTTTAAGTTACACAGTGTTGATTCTTTACGTGCAGCATTGATTGTTGTTGACCTGTTACTATGAAGTAATACTAGTATATGCAGTAATGTACACAATCCATGATATGGAATTTCTAGTTTCCTCTATCTAGTGATGATAATTCAATAGATGTTAAGCTTTATTTCCAACAATTCTGAACGTATTAATACAAACAAAATAATATTGGCATACCTTATTATCTGTTCTCAGGACTTGCACAGGACCGGCTGCAGTTCCTACTGTGGCCAGGAGGGGGAGCAGGACCGAGTGGTGCTGAAGAGGGTGCTGCTGGCCTACGCCCGCTGGAATAAAACCGTGGGCTACTGCCAAGGCTTCAACGTGCTGGCAGCACTCATACTGGAGGTCACAGAGGGCAGCGAGAGCGACGCACTGAAGGTACACAGACACACACAGACACACACTCACACTAACTATGATCGGAATGCATATATATGCATACAAATGCCAAATATGACCCATTTCTCTCTTTCTGAATTCAGGTGATGATTTATCTAATTGACAAGGTGTTGCCAGAGAACTATTTTGCCAACAACCTGCAGGCACTTTCAGGTATGCACATTCTCTGCCCTAGCTGCAAATTGTATTAATGTCTCGAGCCTTTCATCTTACTGTGTGTGTGTGTGTGTTCAGTGGACATGGCTGTCTTCAGGGACCTGCTTCGGCTGAAGTTGCCCAGGCTGTCCCAGCACCTCCACCATCTGCAGAAGGCTGCCAACAAGGAAGCTGGAGGTGTGTGTTTGTGTGTGTGTGATAAGGTCCCTGCCTTTACCCTCTGTTTGACTGGGCATTCTCTAGCACAGCTGTGAAACAGAAGTGGGTTGGAGGTCAACACTCACACTGTTGCTGTTTAAATGGTAGAATCACCCTGGCTACACTGGCAGGAATGTGTGGCTTAAATTCTATAATGGTGACGGGGGAGGGGGGTAGGCATTCTAGAAATATCAATCACGCTGCTGTGAGTCCTAAAATATCCTCTATATCTCGACATCAAATATTCATTTTAATAAATGTTATAATATGAAGGCTCATAATGTATATGTGGGTCGTGTTGGTCTTGCAGCAAATTGAGATGTAAAATATGTTTTTGTTACATCATGACACGGCCACTTTAGCTTCACTAGCCTGAGCCTCTTTCTTTCTTTCTTTCTTTCTTTCTTTCTTTCTTTCTTTCTTTCTTTCTTTCTTTCTTTCTTTCTTTCTTTCTTTCTTTCTTTCTTTCTTTCTTTCTTTCTTAATTTCTTTCTTTCTTTCTTTCCCCATTCCCTCTCTCTCCCCGTTACCTCTCTCTTTCCCCATTCCCTCTCTCTCTCCCCGTTCCCTCTCTCTCTCCCTCCCCGTTCCCTCTCTCTCTCCCCGCTCCCCCTCTCTCTCCCCGTTCCCTCTCCCATGTCCCTCCACCCCCAGGGAGCTACGAGCCCCCGCTGACCAACGTGTTCACCATGCAGTGGTTCCTCACCATGTTCGCCACCTGCCTGCCCCCCCACACGGTGCTGAAGATCTGGGACTCGGTGTTCTTCGAGGGCTCCGAGGTGCTGCTCCGCGTGGCCCTGGCCATCTGGGAGAGGCTGGGAGAGTGAGTCCATTAGGAGCCATTTTTGTAGTTCTTCTGTAGTTATTTTGTAGTTTCTCCAGGGCTTTTTGTTTATTTTTCAGGTAGCCTTGGTCGTTCATTTTACTCGATGGCTGATGGATTCCATTTTTGTGCTTTGTTGGGCTTATTTAAAAGGGTTAATAAAAAAATTGGCTAAATATGATACAAAAAAAAAAAGATCACATTGGTTTGAATAAATTTAAGCTCCACACAATCTCAAAAAATCGGAGTGTCTTTGTCGCAAACACCCTCCACCAACTCTCTCACTATCCTCTCTTTGTCCCGCTGTCTCCCTTCGTCTCTCTCTCCTATCAGGAGGATAGAGTATTGCCAGTCTGCGGATGAGTTCTACAGCACCATGGGGTGTCTCACCCAGGAGATGCTTGAGCACAGCCACATCCACTCAACAGACCTCATGCAGGTACAGCCGACACACTATTGGCTCCTACATTGTAGTCATGGTGCTCTGTAGCAAATCGACACCACAGATGGTACAGTACTGGATCCAGTCTTTCTTATGGCATTTTTAGAAGGCTACAGGTTTCAATGTGGCCTAGTTTGTTTATAAAGTCTCATTATACCACCTCGTGGTAGGGATACCACTGCATTATGGATACCATAATGCAGCTTTAAAATATGCAAATGATCTACTAATGACGTATTTTTTTCCCTTTTTGTTTTCATCCTCTCCTCCCCTCCTTGTTTATCTTCTCTTCTCCCCTTCTCGCTCCTCCTCTCCTCCCCTTCTCACTCCTCTGTCTCCCCCTCCTCCCTTTCTCTCTCCTCCTCCCACCTCCCCGTCGCACTCCTCTATCTCCACATCCCCTTCTGTCCTCTGCTCTCTCTCCTCCTCCTTATCTCTCTCCTCCTCCCCTTCTCGCCCCCCCCTCCCCCCCTTCTCCCTCTCCTCCCCCAGGAGGTGTACTCCATGGCGGTATTCCCCTTTCCCCAGCTGGCGGAGCTGAGGGAGAAGTACACGTACAACATCACCCCCTTCCCGACCTCCGGCAAGTCCAACGGCAGGTCTGTCCCCCACCCCTCCCCCTATGTACCCGCAGAACCGGAAGGCATGACGCTTTGGTTTATAGGCGGTTTAGACCTGTCACTCATATTACTGTTTGCATTATGAGTCGGTTTGGAAACCACTTCCTGTTCATATAACCTCCCCGGCTCTCTAAGTAGATATCGAGTATTGCTTTTTTCCATTGTAAATGTATTATGAGTCGGTTGCTCTCGTTGCAAAGGGTGTGGTGTGTGCTACTGTAGGATTTTATTCTTGAATTATGCAGATTTACAAAATGGAACAAATAATAACGATCACTGAACTAAATAAATTGTAATATATTGTTCAGTGAATTTAGTATCATGGCTTGTTATTCCATTTGTAATGCATACATGTTGATGTTTTGCATTAATTAGTATTTGCTAATTAAACAGACAGGCATTCTTGCCTGTCTGTCAAGTAATAGCTGTGTTTTAAAGGGGGCACTGGCACTCTTTGCTCAGCCACTGAATGTGTATTTATCTTTATTGTAACGTTCACATCTGAGGGGGTCCGCGAAAGGTTAACATGACAATTTAGAGGTCAAAAGGTTGTCTCGCATTGTTGGTCTTTACTGGAGCTAGTGGCGATGATGAAGATGACTACGTTTCCTCACAGTGGGGCTCCTAATATGGAGATGGTGATGATGAGGACGTGCTTTCCTGTTGGCGGATGTCGTAGTGGTGCTGATGATGTCACGTCTTCACAGTGGGGGACTTGGGGGACTAGAGAGCGATGACGACGCTGACATGGATGATGAAGACTCTATAGTGACGGCCCTTGGGTGTTTGGGGCCCCTGGGTGGGCTGCTGGCCCCCGAGGTGCAGAGGTACCAGAAACACCTCAAAGGTCAGCACACTCACACTCACACTCACACTCACACACCCTCACACACACAGACACACCCCTCTAACTTTTTGTCTATTCAAGCATGTTTGCCGATTTTCTTTTAAGCCATGAGCTGCAGTTAAAGAAATCAATACAGCCACGTGTGCATGTACGTCGTGATGCACTGTGATCCAAACACAAAAGCAGAATTTAATCACTTGAGGACAATAGCCAGGAGGAACACAAAGAACAATGGACCCCACCCCCTTGACCGTAGGTTTTTGATGAGCAAGCAGTTCCTTCCTTTTGCAGATCTCTATGAAAAAACCCTGTAATGATCTCATTTAAGACCCTATTCTTTGAGAAACTTGCACACTGCAGCTGTAACGATTCACCAAGCAGAAGTGAACTCTGTGGCACAGTGGGAAGCATCATGCCTCAAGCGGTCCACGTATAACCTTCTGCTGCCTCAGCATATAGCCTGTGAATGGTTTGACACATCTTCATTTCTATGCTGTTTATACCTAAATGGCCTCCCAGGGCCCAACATTTAAATGTTTGACTTTAACAGCTGTACCCTTCACCCTAACAGAAGTGTTATTTAGCCAACAGTGTTGGAAGTTGTAGTTTGGAGCCCTGGTGGTTCAGTATCTGAAGCTGTAGCCTCCGTACGACCTCTCCTGCGGTACATGTCAGGAAAAGGGCCAAACATACAGTATACACCAGATGCAGTGTGGATGCATCTTATTGTGTCATTTGTACCAGTTATCCAAGATCCATACCTCGTTTTACTTCACGCACACCAAGGTTTTTTTGTAAAACTTTTACAGCACAATAAAAATATGTAATTGACCTCTGACTGATAGTATCCACCCTGACGTCGCTAGACCACCATAGACCACCATAGACCACCATAGACCACCATAGACCACCATAGACCACCATAGACCACCATAGACCACCAGCCCCTCACGCCCGACCCACTCTCTCCGTCCCACAGATCAGCACGGGGGGCAGGGGAACATCGCCGAGCTGAGCCCCGGCGCGGTGGGGGCTGGCGGCGGCGGGCTCGTCGGCCCCGGGTCGGCAGGAAGGGGAGGAGCCGCCCGCGGACGGAGGCAGAAGGAGCAGCAGCAGGCGGCGGTCAACGGCATGATGACGGAGCGCATGAGCACGGACATCGGCGCGCTGAAGAGGCAGTACGCACGCATCAAGCGGCGGCAGCAGCAGCAGGCCATGCAGCTCTGCATCCGCACAGGTGGGTGTGGGGGGGGGGGGGGGGGGGCTAGCTGTTAGCGCCTCAGGGGGCTAGCTGTTAGCGCCTCAGGGGGCTAGCTGTTAGCGCCTCGGGGGCTAGCTGTTAGCGTGTCGCTCATCGCTTCAGGTTCAGCTTTGGTTGGTCACGTGTGGGTTCAACACGGGTTCGAAGGCACGTGTAGGTTCAACGGCACGGGGAAATCGGGCCATTGTGGAAAAGCTTTCAGCTGTCGGCAAGCACAGTCGGCAGTAAGAGCGCTGAACGGCGCTGGTCACAAAAAGATAAAATAAGAAAAACACTTAAATAGAGAGATGAATATAACACTATGGAAATTAGGATTTCATATATTCACACGGGTATACAGAAGTGTTGCATATTAGTTGTGTTCAGTCCTGGTACAATAGCAGCAGTCAAACTAAATACTACTACCACTACTACCACTCCTACTAGTGCGCCAGCGATGGCATGGGCCATGTGAATCACTGTCATGTGCACGTGAACAAGTGGGTAGTCTTGTGGGAGATAAGTCATGTTCATGTTCAGTCATCCATGCATTTCAGTTGTGGACCATCTCAACTATCTGTTGTTGGTTTCTTGTAGGATAAATATTCCTTAATATTTTAATTTGAAAGGCTTGCATACACATATGCCTGCACACAGTATAGTATACTTTGAGAGAGGAGCACACATGAAGTTATACACACAAATGTAAACTGCAGCAGATTATAAGTGACTAACCATTGGTTGGTTTGTGACCCTCAGGGCCTGAAATGAGAATGTCCCCAGCAACAGGGGTTTCTCAGGAACCCCTCCAGCTATCCACTAATGGTACAAACCGTCGCACCAATCACAATGGGGATAAACCAATCAGGGATGAGAAATGAGGGGTGTCCAGCAGGGCATGACCGCTGGACCAATAACTCTTGATTGCTTTCATTCACTCAATCATTACTAATGACATTAATAACTACTGTCAGTATTTCTACCACTGTTAAAGGTGTACCATTACATTCATTTCTAATATAAGGGTACTGCTTCATAAACTTGTGAAATAGTCTTCAACCCGGAAGAAAAAGTTCAACCATTTATTCAATTTTTCCAAATAACGCAAATCTGTCAGTGGTCCAACTTTTCTTTGAGTCACCTTCGGGGAAAAGGGAGTCGCATCTTTTCTATCACAACACACATATGAAGCAGTTTAATCTCGTATTAGAAACCCTAGCGTAACGGTTCCACTTTAAAGAAGAGACTGACGGCAGAGTCTCCGAGCGTCTAATTAACACCTGGGAAGCTTTGCTGTGGGTGCATCTCCTTCAAAGTCACGTAGGACATGCACCGCTGGAGACCGGGAGGGCATTCTGAAACGAGGCTAAACCTATTAAAACTGGGATCGTGCTCTTAATGAAGAGCAGAGATCCCCAGGAAATGAATAGTAAACAACTGCAGGGGGAATCAGGCTACAAGGTTGTTGTGGTCGTAGTTACAATGTTAATCCTGCACAAATGTAGACATTGAATGTGAGCAAATGGCTCCAGTGGTCATGTACAAAGTGACTTTGATCATGTGCTCTGGGGATTTTTCCTTTGATTCCTCGTCGATGTAAAATACAACTTTTTTTTTTATAGCCCTGTGTTTCCATGGTTTTTTTTCCTCCTTCCTTCGACTTGAAGTACTTTGTAAACCCTCTGTCATCTCCCGGGATCCTCTCGGCTCTTGCATTATGAAACCATACACTGGCACCGCTGTTCTTACTCCCAAATACTTCCCTCCGTGCAACTGATCTGCCTGAATGGACTGGTGCTCTTTGTTAATGGGATTTGCGTTTGAGAGGATGTGCGTTTCCCAGCGGACAAGTGCAAATCCTTCCGATCTATATCCCTTTGTTGTCTCGTCTATGGATAGTAAAAAGAAATGGGATCTATTTTTTTAAAACAACATGCAATCTAGTGAATGAATATATCGGCCCAATCCCATTTCTACCCCTTACCCCTTCAAAACAAGGGGGAGGGGGAAGGGGAAGGGGTAAGTGGTAGAAATGGGATTGGGCCATCATCTCCCTTTCACTCATTTCACCGTATGTGTTCATGTTGAACAGACCTTCTCTATCCATGTATGTTTAACCTTCATGATGAGTCATTCATCGTGTTCAATCGTTCCCTCCGTCTCCCAGACAAGTGTCCGGCCACCAGCGTGCTGGCCTCCCAGCTGAACCCCTCCTCCCCCGTGGTCAACCACCTCCTCCTGGGGAGGAAGCCCCGCGCCGCCCCCCGGAGCTCCAGGACCCCCGGCGCCGGCGCCCCCCCCATCGGCCTGGGCCTGCCCTGCACGCTGGGGGGCGCCGAGGGCGGCGGGTCGCCGTGGCGCGCGCACGTACGTGCACACCGCCGGAGCCTGGCCCGCGCACGTGCCCAGCTGGGCTTCGTGGACTCGGAGGAGCTGGAGGAGGACGAGGGAGAGGAGGAGGAGGAGGAGGAGGAGATGAAGAGGAGGTCCAGGAGAAAAGATGGCGGAGACGAGAAGAGGAGGAGCAAGACGGAGCGGGGGGGTGAAGGACTGGAGGAGGGAGGGGTTGATGAGGAGGATGAAGAGGAGGAGGAGGGGGAGAACAGCCGACCTACCTCGCTCTCTCCTGGCTGCCCGCTCCCCGGGGGGGAGGGGGAGGAGGCGGAGCCTGCAGAAGGAGAGGGGGGAGTCGAGGAGCGCCTCGGCTCGCTCGACCTGGCGTCCCACGCGGCCGGCCCCCTGAGCCCGGCCGACGTCCACCCCACCGCGCCCCAGGGACCCCCAGCCCAGGTGCCCATCCTGCCCCCCCCGCCGCCCCACCTGGCTCGCCGACGCAAGGGGTCCGACTCCTCCAGCGACGGGCCCGCCGGCAGCACCCCGCTGGCCCCGACCCCGGCCCCCTGCTCCTCCTCCACCATGTCCTCCTCCCCCTCCACGCCCACCCTCTCCTCCCGGCCCTCCAGCGGCAGGGCTCCCCTCCCCTCCTCGCCGTCCACCCCGGGCCTGTGCTCCTCCTCCTCCTCCCCCTCCGGTGGCTCCTCCTCCTCCCCCTCCGGTGGCTCCTCCTCCTCCTCCACCGGCCACAAACTGCCCCTCTTCTCCCCGTTCCCCTGCGTCAAGCAGCCCCGCAAGTCGGCGGCGGCCCGCAACCTGGGCCTGTACGGGCCCACGTCGCGCACGCCCACCGTGCACTTCCCCCAGCTCAGCCGCGTCTCCGCCGCCGCCGCCGCCTCCGCCTCCGCCACCTCCCTCTCCACCACCGCCACCGCCAGCAGCAGGAGGCGCTGACGGAGCACCCCCGACGGAGCCGCCCGACCGAACCGAAGGGGAGGGAACGACCGTTTACCGGCTCCGCGTGAAAAGAGGCGCAGCCCCGAGGGAGTCGGAAGCCGCGATGTTATCGGACGGGCGAGTGAAGGAGGGCCGACGCCGGGTCGCCATGCTGGCTCTTGGTTACCATGGCAACATGCAAAACGAGGAAGAGTCATCCCCATGGTTATCACACTTAATGTCCCTGCACACGCGCAACGCAACACACAGACGGGAGAAATGTAAACCAGGCTAAAGATATGTGGGATTGAGCTACTCTTCATCTTTACTCTTGTATATCGTTCCATCTTCAACTCTTCAGGATGAGAATAGAACCGCTCATGTATGGCAAGTATTTACAGAACTTCACGCAGCTTTGAATTAGTCACAAAGTGACTGTATGTGTGTGTGTTTATTTATAAACAGCTCATATCATTGACTGGAATGAAATCCATGTGGGCATTACAGGTGCTTTGAAAGCACCTGGATTTTTTTTCAAGGATTTGTCATTGTTTCATCTTCAAAGGAAATGGACTGCCTAAGTCAGTAAACCAAACAGTAGTTGTTGATATTAAGGCAGACCCGAGACATGTTTGCCTCCAAAAACATCAAAGCCAAATATTGAAAATATCTGTGTATGGGTGTCATGTATAAGGGCCAACGGCCATAATAGATATTCATCCTCTTGTCAAATTTGGCATACTAGCAAAATGCTTTATTTCTTTCAATGATTGACTACATAATATGGTAACCTTTAAAAATAAGGGGACAATAATGAATCTTTAATTTACAATAGTTAATGCAGTTAACTAATGGATGCCTAAGTGTTTCTGAAACAAGGGGATTATTTAATGGAGTTATGGTTAACCATAACCCCTATGCTAATAATTGATACTAATGCTTATTATTGCAATAACTAATGTTAATTAATGGTTCATTTCTGTACCCTTATATATAGCGTTACTTATATTTATGTGTATGATTTTTCTTTGTACATTTGTTTTTATTTGCCCTACCTGAATGCGTAAGAGATGAGGTGTTTGTGTGTGTGCGAGAGGGAGAGCGCGTGTGAACGTCTGATCACTTTGAAGGAGATCCTGCAACACTAAATGGTCTGTTCACTAAAGGTTCAGGGATTGACCTGGAACAAACACACACACACAAGCACAGCTTGACCGCAACCCCCAATAAACAAAACATGAATGTAAAATAATCTCTAAATGTGTCATCTGCTTCTTTAGAGTGTGATGTATGACTCATCTCCTCTAGTATTGCAATTCTGCTTACAGCTTAAAATAGACCTGTGAACGTGGTGTTCACAGGTCAGGTTTTTTATTTTATTTTTTACTCTCAATACCTGTGCAATGATTTATCTGATTGTCCTGTTTATTGACTGACTTACAATCAGGTTAATACTTATTTATTGGCCATTGAAAAAGTAATTTCCCAACACCAAGTAGTTCCCTAAAAGGAATACAGACAAACTCTCAAGAAAAAAAACTACAAAATCAACTACTTAATGCTTCAATGATCATACAGGAATCACATTAGAAGAAACAATTAAAAGCCTCTCCAGTACCCAGATCCACTCACCCTTACATCAAGTGCGAAGCTCTGAACATAATTAACACCATAGGATGTAAACAAAACAGTACCGCTTAAGTACCACAGATTCTGTATTTTTAAGCACCGTACACGTTAACGAATCGGTGGCCACAGAACAGTAAGACTAAAAACACCTAGATTTCAAATACGCAAAAACACATTCTGACTGGCCACAGTGCTACAAAAGCCTTTGAATATTTAGTTTTGCAGAAAAAATCGTGAAACAGCTTTTGTTCATGTTCTTGAACTGTAGTCCTCATCTCGAACAGATCTCATGGGAGAAGCTAGGTATTCATCGTTGTCGTTGCGTGACATCAGAGGTGTGTAGAGTTTTCCCGGTCTTCTGTCCCTCATCTGGTATGCAGGTTCAGTCAATTGTTAGTTAACGGTAACATATTATACCACCAGGTGTGTGTGTAATTAGCCATTACAAGCCGTTTTGAAAAATCAGCCTCTTCTGACATCCCAAGTGGGCGTGTCCACCTAGATGTATGGCCGATTTTCAAAACTGCTTGTACGGCACTCACACCTGGTGGTATAATATGTCACCTTCAAGTGACAACTTGGGCCAAGTTGGCTGGTTGTCAGACTTTGGTATGTCCCTCTCTATCCCTCCCCCCCTTGTTCAGGATGCCTTGACACGGGCCATCCCAGGGTTAACCATCGAGAAGTTCCTGAACATGGTCTGGTCCACGCTGTTGATGAGCGCCCGGTCGGCGCAGGACAGCCGCGGCTTCTCGTTGAGGAACTCGGTGTCGAAGTTGCTGCAGTCGCTGGCCGACTTCTGTCAGGGAGCAGAGGGGTCGGGGGTCAAAGACTGAGGCGCCCGTGTCTTTCTTAAGGGCCACTGTTTCACCGCCAGCTCAGTGACTCAATTCGTTCATTACAAATACGTCCTGGCATTTAATGTATGCACTTACTGTAAGTACATCCTTGCACTTAAAATTGTACTTAGCATTTTGAAGCATCTTAACCGATCAAGTGTTAGTGCTTGGTACTTGGTTCCATGGACTTTGCTGTACCGACAGCGATATGTTGTTTCTCTTTCATCAAACAAATGTATTTATTGTAAATCACTTTGGATAAAAGTGTCTGCTAGATGCCCTGAATGTAAGCGTAAATGTAATCTTTGTGATGTCACTAGTGGATCGATTTCTTTTACCGACAAATCAGCCTAAATAAACGAACTGGCGGTGAAAAAGTTGTCCCTTATTTCAACCACACTGTGTGTGTAGGCGAGCACGGATGTAGTTACCACTGTGGGCCTAAAGGGCGGCTCCACCTGCCGTAGCTCCATGGCGTCCCAATCGGTGCCACTGAAGAAGATGTGCTGTCTGACGTTTCCCTTGATGCCCAGCCGCTTCTCAGGCTCCCTCACAAACAGCTGGAAACACCAACAAGTAAACACATTTGTCACAGTGTAAATACTTTTGTAGCGTTTATTATAATTATTTAAAGTTCACCATCAATCACCAGTTTGTCAACTAGTATTGCTGTTACACCACTTGACTATCACATGTACATGGTACATGATTACCACATTCACATTTTCTAAATGCAAATTTCCGGAAATGTATCCTCAGTTCAATTGCTAGATTGGCTTCTAGATCTCGGGCCAACTTTGTTCATTTCCCATCCGGGGGTGAACAAAGTGCCGGTCGGTTGGTGGCCGCTGACCTTGACCAGGATGTCCTTGGCGTCCTTGGGCAGCCACGGGGGGTAGGAAGGGTTGTCGGTGCGGATGGACTGGAAGAGCGCCTCCTCGTCTTGCCCGTGGAAGGGAGACTGGCCAATCAGCATCTCGTACAGCAGCACGCCGAACGACCACCAGTCCACCGAGCTGTTGTACTTCTGGCCCAGCAGGATCTGCACACACACACACACACACACACACACACACACACACACACACACACACACACACACACACACACACACACACACACACACACACACACACACACACAAACAAATTCACACACGCGCACACACACACACACACACACACACACACACACACACACACACACAAATAGACACACACATGCACATACACACAATGGAGTTATTACAAATATTGAGACTTTAAAATACTTTTACACTAACAAGAAAATAATAAAATCCAAATCGTCAATAAATATAGTTCATATTCTACATGTTAATAAAATCTTTTCTAAAACAACCGTTTTCCCCTGACTCCTAACAAGGCCTCAGCCTGCGACGGGGCCTGAGTCATGAATAAACAAGCAGCGTCATGGTTCGGGGTCATGACGGGGTCACCTCAGGGGCGATGTAGTCAGGGGTCCCGCAGAAGGTGGCGGTCCGGGCGTCCTCGCTCATGTTCTCCTTGCACATCCCAAAGTCAGCGATCTTGATGTGTCCCTCAGAGTCCAGCAGCACGTTGTCCAGCTTCAGGTCCCTGGGCGAGGAAGAGGAGAGGGAGACGAAGACCAGAGGAGAGGAAGAGTAGCAGGAAGTGGTCCGCAGGGAGAAGAGAAGTTTGATGGTGTTTACTACACCATGAGTCATGACCTCGTGTTTATTCCTAGATTATAAAACGTCCTCCAAATAAGTCAAAAACATAAATAAAATACCGCCCCTGGGCGGTCAAGTGTCTATTAGCAAAGTCAAGACAAGGAGGAATGGAAATATACTGAGCAAATATAGAAAGCAAACAACAGTGTGTGTGTGTGTATGTGCCTGTGTGTGTGTGTGTATGAACCAACCAACCTGTAAACAACTCCTTTAGAGTGCAGAAACTGGAGGCCACAGATGATCTCGGCAGCGTAGAACCTGCAGGGACAGGGTGAAGATCAGCGCGGTGGGACGGTCAGAGAGCAGAACGGGAACCGGCCTGGGGTTCTGTGCTTCTGTCACAACCACATGTGTATGCGGCCATCAACTGACGCTTTTACTCATTAATCGTTATTCATTTTGACCGTGTGCTTTCATCGTTAAGTCCCACTTGTGTGTTGCGTTGGATAAAAGCTTCATAGTAAATCGTAAATATATTTACATTTACATTCAGGGCATTTAGCAGACGCTTTAATCCAAAGCGTCTTACAATAAGCACATTTGTCAGAAGAAAGACAAACAATATATCACTGTCTGTAAAGATATTCATAGAAACATGTGCCAAACACTTACAATTACTAGGTTAACCCATTCCCCGTACACAACAAAGATAGCTAGGATAAGACGGTACACAATGTACAAGAACTATTTTTAAGTGCCACTTTAAACGTACTTGGATCTGGGCAGGTCAAAGTTGTGGCAGCTCTGGATGTGGAACATGAGGTCCCCTCCGTTCAGGTACTCCATCACAAAGAACAGGTTCTCCTTTTAGGAACACACAGGCAGAGACAGAGTGGGTTGAAACAGTTGTCAGATCACATCCTAGTGCCTAGTGTGGGAGACAGCTCTGGGGAAGTGTGGAGAGGAACCGATGTCAAGGCCACCATTCACCTGAGACACAGGCCCAGGTCACAGCAACCACTTCATCTATTCTCTTTAGTAGGTATTAAGTCAACTATTGTGAGTACTGAAAATAATGTACTGCGAAAAAAAGATTTAGGAGTAGTTTTGTAAATTGCACATTTCACACAAAATAATAAGAATCATTATAAGGATAGTCAGAATAATCTGTTATTTGTCATATTTATTATAATTACATAACGTATTAGTATTATTATGTATTATTAACCGCTTATCCGACGCCAGATGAGCGTTTTTTGATGATGAGATCAGATGTGGAACGTTGTTCTGATTATTATTCTATATAGGACATGGCACCTTGGTCTGGAAGGTGCAGTAGAGGTGGGTGAGGAAGGGGTGCTCCCAGGCCAGGGACAGCACCCTCCTCTCCACCAGGGTGCACTCCACGTCGTCGTCCATCAGCACCACGTCCTTCTTCAGGGCCTTCATGGCGTAGTACTGCCCCGTGCTCTTCAGCTGGGCCAGGAACACCTGGGGGACCCAGGGACATGTGTTTGGTGGGTCAGCATGTGCAGACCAACGACAGAACCCTGTGTACCGCGTCTGGTGGTTGTGGGGCTCTGGGTTCGGTTCTCCCCTTGCAGACCAACGTTATAAATATGAATTTGAAATGAATAAGGAATGAAGTCTCCTCCTCTTCTAAGTGCTATTGTTTATATGTTGAGTTGACTGTTGACTGTTGAGAAGGAATGGAGGGGAATAATCAGGAAGTACATTTCAAATGTCAGTGATAGATAATCAGTGACATAAACGATAGAGGAACAAAACGATTTGAAACCGAAAATACCTAACCTAAAATACGTTTTTTTTTTAAACCATAGGTCCACATACATGCAAACACATACATATAAAGGAGAGCCTTTATCCCTGTACTGTCCAATATGTAGGTTGTTTGTCCCTTTGTTTTATTTCTGGTAACTGTCAGCGTTGCTGTGTTTGTTTGGTGGTTTTCTGTACCGTTGTTCTTTTGATCTGAATCATTAGATCTATTTTCGGGCTCGTACAACGTTAAGCCGCATTGGAAGCACTGGAATGGTAGTTATTGTGCTTGTAGAAGTTAATTTTTGGTCATTGTTTAGTAATCAATTGTGAAATTATTGATCGTTATTGGTTAACATTGTTGTGTATGAAACAGCCACAGCCCCTCATGAGAGATATGGCGCGACAAAGTTTTCATCAGCCTAGGTTATGGCATTGTGGGAGAGTGTGTGGATGAGGGCTGGTTTAAGCAGCCTCACCTGGCCGACTCTGATTGGACTATGGGGCTAGATGAGGCTGCACACCTGTTTCACATTGATTGATCAACGTGCACATTGATTGATCAATGTGCAACAGGTTAAACCAGCCATCTCCACACACACTCAGGGGAGAACTAGCCATGTTCATTATCACCCCTTTGCTATAAACCAGATCTGGACACCAATTTTATTTTTTTAACACCAATCTGGAGGAGCCCAAAATAAGTCACCTAGGGGGAGTGTGGCAGCCACCTAAATGGTGCATAGCATCGACCTTTGCTACGGGTATATTTACGTCGGTTTAGGCTTTTACAGTGCTACAATGCTGTTGAGCCCTCTCAAAATGGCGCAGAGAATTCCCGGCCTCTCTTAGTTTGTATCGTGTGTGGACAACAACGTCCTGTGACTAAAGCGCCCCGGTATGGGAGGCCTCTCTTAGTTTGTATGTGGACAACAACGTCCTGTGACTAAAGCGCCCCGGTACGGGAGGCCTCGGCGCTACCTTGCCAAAGCTGCCCTTGCCCAGCATCTTGTGCAGGACGAAGTTGTCCAGGGTGAACCTCTGGTGGTCCTTCCTGGGCACGGCATAGAGGGGCTCCTGGTCCTCTGGGGGGGGCCCCTTCCCGGGGTCGCTGGGCGAGGGCTCCTGCTCGACATCCTCCTCGTCCAGGGAGACGTACCACGACACGCCCTGAACGTCTGGGGGGACCACACACACGGAGGAGGAGCAAGAACCCCGAATGAGGAGGGATAGCTGTAGATGTGCAGTAAATGAATATGTACTGTTTATAGCTAGGATAAACTAAGCTTAATGAATCAGGCTTGATAAAGCTAAGCTTGGAAATAGATTAGAAAATAAAATAAGCTAAGCTAATATAAGGCAAGAAAAGGAAGGATAAGATAAAAATAAATAAATTAAAGGACAATTCCGGTATTTTTATCATTGAGCCCCCTTTCAGCTTTGTTTAGGATGAAATAGATTGGGCGACACCGAAATTTGAACTATTAGTCCTTTCTCGGGTATTTGGCTCATTTTGAATCGCTCCTGCCTGCTTCACAATGGTTGTCTGTGTGCATACACAAACCTGTCAACCCAGCAACCCTAAACGTTCGTTTTCAGAAATGTGCAAGTAACCGAGTGGTTAGTGGCATTCGTGAAGTTAAAAAATGTATATATCCTTGTCCTGATAAAATGTTGAGACTGAGTAAACTATGATTTTTTTTTTTGCATATTTATGCTTTATTAAGGAGTGAGATAGAGAGGGGAGGACATGCTTCAAATGACGACGGGCAGGATTTGAACCCAGGTGGCGGCGTTCAGGACTGAGCCTACATGGTACACTCTCTACCCGGGGAGCTACCGGGGATCCCCTAAACTCGGATTTCCTGATCTTTAAGATGAAGCAACAGCATATCTTCACCAACTGTAACGGATCAGCTACAATTGTGGGAATTGCAGTTAAAAACAGCCAAAAGCTGTTAGTAACAAAAGCACCAGCCTAAGGTATTCCCTACAGGTTGGATCAGGTACGGTTGTTCGTGTGTGTCTTCGTGTTGTTCGGTCCTCACCTCTACTGGCGGGGGTGGCCGGTAAGCCCATGATCGGTCCGGACGGGACCCGGACCACGCCTGGCTGGTCCACACTCACCGGCCCCTCTCGACCAATCAGCTCGCTGTCACTGCTGGTTTTAGCCTATTGGGCGCGTGGTATTTTACAATAGTAGTAGATGGTAATAGATAGAGAGTAAACCACTCTTAACTACTCCTCAAAATAAAGTTTTTGTAATAAACCTACAGTTCGTAAATTTAATCAAATATTCATTTTCTAGTTAGTTGATTCTGTTGTTAATTTTCAATGTTGTTACTGCAATGCAGTAGAATACACAACAAAACCTAAAAAAACACTAACTTCGTAACTACAAGTCTTCTTTCCCTACTGAGTAAGACAGAGAATATCTTAACCACATAACAGAAGATTACGCTAATAACACACCACACTACCAGCCATGTTGTGGGTGAGGGATCACAAGGTTTAGCAAAGAAAAAGATGAGAAAGGGGGTGGTATCCCACCTGCAGCTGCTTAGTCTCTATGCCGGCCAGAGCCTCGGCCATCAGCTTCTGGTTGACTCCACAGAGGTTGGCCACCTTTTTCTGGCATTTATGATGGACGTTCATACAGCACTCTGGAGAAAACAGGACACGATAAACACAATAACAATGCTTGCCACTGGTTTATGTTGGACTATATGTTATGTTATTATTCATATTGAATTATTCACATTTACATTTTAATCTAAATGTAAATGTGATTACGGTATGAGGGTAATTATGAATAGTTGTTCAATCCATAAACAAGGTTTTTAGCTTTTTTCAAAGTGAGCTTATTTGCACCTCAATCTTTGGAGACACCCGTGTCACATTCACAGTCATTCATATTCACACATGTTGACACACATTCACCTCAGACCCTACATGCCTACTTTAGTTTTTTTTACGCAGCACCTTTCTTTACTGCGAGCTAACTACTAGCACTGAACGTGTTTTCTCATCATACCACATTCTCGACAATGAGTGTTACGAATTAACACAAAATACATGAATACATGACATCCAAATATAAAAATATGAATTAAAGTGTGTGTAAAGTGTATAGGGTGAACATATGTTGGTGGTGTGTATTAGGAAAGGTTTCCTGGCTCACCCTCACATTTGAGCCCCTGCTTGGCCAAACCCCATAGCAGCGTGCCACAGTGCTGGCAGAAGGTGGGGCTCTTGTAGTTGTACACCTTGAAGCGGTGTGGCATGTCGATCTTGAAGCGCTCTTTGTGGCTCTGAACGGACACAGGGATGATACAGAACACGTGGGGATGAGAGTTACATTGTTGACAAACCTCTGTGTGTGTATTGGTGCATTCTTTCTATTTCTGAAAAAGTGTGTCTGTATTTTGTCCGTTTTTGGAATGTGTGTGCGTGTGTGTGCACGTGTTTGTGTGTTTTGCTCCTTTGTGTGTGTGTATGTGTGCAAGTGTGTGTGTGTGTGTGTGTGTGTGTGTATGTGTGTGTGTGTGTGTGTGTGTGCTGCTCCCTATATGATCAGCGTTCCAAAAATAATTACAACATAATTATAGTAGTGTCTTTGACAAATACACAGTAGATACACACAAACACACACACACACACACACACACACACACACACACACACACACACACACACACACACACACACACACACACACACACACACACACACACACACACACACACACCACAGGCTATTACAGTAGCCTCCTAATTGCATGATTAAATAGTAGGATGTAGCAATTTCTCAGAATAATATCAGTGTTTTTTCCACATTTTAATGGCAGGCTTCATCACAGTTGACTGACAGCTGTCAGGTTAATACCATGGTCTCTTTGCTGTTGATGGCTGAACCGGTGCATTTGGCGATGATCTTGTCTATACACTTCTTGTGGATGGCAGCGTTGCATTCTGCAGGAGATCAGAGCACAGTTTAAGACTGGTTGGAGGCAGTGAAGGAGAAAGAGGAGGAGGAAGAAGAGGAGGGAGAAGAGGAGAGGGAAGAGGTGGAGGAAAAAGAGGAGGAGGGGGAGGATGAAGGCAAGGAGCAGAATAAGGAGGAATACGAGAATGAGGGGTTGGAGGAGATGGAGGAAGAAGAGGAGGACGAAGAGAAGGAGATGGAGGAGACAGTCAACCGTGAAATGACAATAAATAGATAGAGACAGCCACTTACGTCTGCACTGGTACCCCTGCTTGTTAAGACCCCTGCCATGGAGGGAAGACTAGTATGTTTAAAATGGTAAGAAAATACATTGATTGAAAGTATGTTACCAATTAAAAGTAAGTCAGTTTCATTTGAATTAACAAATTGCTCACTTAAAATGTATACAGATATACTTTGTAGAAAGTGGATTATTGACAACTTGAAGAAGTTTTAGAAAACGTCTTTCCACATATTGTCTAAATGTATCCCAGTGAACATAGCTTATTAACACACAAACATTGTAATATTTTAAGCCAATAAAACCACTGCATAAAATAATTTTCTACTTATAAATGATTAATAACGTATCAAAACATACTAACTTGCAAAATAGAAAAACAAATGAAAAAGAACCACTCTTAAAAACGTTGTTCATTCATTCATTAAATCCAATAATTCATTCAAAACACTCCACCACCTCCTTCATTAACGTTACACTCTCCTAGCAGGGTGGAGGTTCGGCTGGGGCTGTACTTGCCGTACCAGACAAACTCCTTGCAGACGGAGCAAAAGGTGGGCTGGGGGAAGAAGGTGGCGCTGAACTCGTGGCTCTTGACCAGGTGGATCTTGGCCTGCTTGATGGCCCCGCGGCGCTGGTGCAGCGTGAACAGGCTCTGCCGGTCGTTCTCCCCGGCCCCCTCGCTGTCCTTACCCTGGCCATCTGAAAGGACATTTGGGTTTTGGTAAAGAGGGTCAAGGCGAGAGATCCATTGACATAGAGTCATGCACTGTCGTGGCAAACGTATGGTTGCTTGAATAGCAGCGGTCTGAGTTATTGATTGAATAATGAATTATATTTGTTCTTAATCTTTTTTCAATTCAATTTAGATTTTCAATTTTCTCCACAAAGAAATCCCTCTTATTTGGAAACCATTTTGAACAAACGTCATGGCTGAAAAGACACGCTTGAACGAAAGCGAGAACAAGAATATAACCTATTTTAATGAAGGTATAACGATACACTACTCAAAATACACTATGTTCAGTCAATACTACACTACCAAAATATATCATGTTTCAATGCACAACATTCAGCCTCAGATCGTCAGGGGCATCGATGACCCTGAAGATGAAGATGATGAAGATGATGAAGATGTCCTCTTAGAGTCACCGTCACCACCCACATCTTTCTAATTCATTTGAAGCACCACTTTAACTATTGATGGAAATACTGTGCAGCCCCACTGAACTTTTTTCTTGACATGTGTGAGTCACCATGGTTAATCCATCCAGGCTAATCCCGATTCATTTTCTGTTTCTGAGCACGGATCGGCCCACAAAGGCTGCAGAGGTGAGTGTTCAGCGTAGCCAGAAGGCTTTTATTTTAATGAGTGCTCAGGCATAGTTGGCAGGGGAGCAACCAATGCACACACACACACACACACACACACACACACACACACACGCACACGCACACGCACATGCACACGCCAGCACGCACACGCACACACACACACACACACACACAATGTTGTTAAGCACATGCATGCTCAAACACATACACCCAACTGTTATTGTTGATTAGCTCACAAATTAAACAAAGGAGAGATAAGAGATTTTGAGCAGAATTTGCCCTTGAGAGGCAAAATGTAACGCCCATCTGTACAGACAGTAAACATGCTGAGGTCATCAGCAAAGAGATTTAATTTGTTTAATTGCTGACATGGTTCAGCACCACTCACCGCACTTCTCTATGTAGTACCTGGCTTCAATCAGCACTCGGCCCTGAGGAGCCAGGTCCAGCTATAGGGGCAGAGAGAGGTAAACACAGATAGGACACAGATATATATATTGAGAGAGAGAGAGAGAGAGAGAGAGAGAGAGAGAGAGAGAGAGAGAGAGAGAGAGAGAGAGAGAGAGAGAGAGAGAGCGAGAGCGAGAGAGAGAGAGACAGAGAGAGAGAGAGAGAGAGAGAGAGAGAGAGAGAGAGACACACACACAGATAGGGGGGAGCGAGAGACGATAGGGGAGACAGATAGGGAAGAGAGACACACAGATAGGGAAGACAGATAGGGAAGAGAGAGAGAGAGCGAGAGAGACACATATAGGGAAGAGAGAGAGAGAGAGAGACACAGATAGGTAAGAGAGAGATAGGGAAGAGAGAGAGAGAGACACAGATAGGGAAGATAGATAGGGAAGAGAGACAGACAGATAGGGAAGAGAGAGAGACACAGATAGGGGAGACAGATAGTGAAGAGAGAGAGAGACACAGAGGTAGGGCACAGATGGGGAAGAGAGAGTGAGAGATAGATAGATAGATAGAGCAAGAGATGACAAAGTAGAACGAGTGAGGGAGATTATATGATATGCATTTATTCACATGCTTACACATCACAAATGCAGTTAAACAGCTCCCCCCCCCCCCCACACACACACACACACAGAATTATGACATGTTCATTCATTCCTGCTGGTGCCAACTCAGCCTCTCGTTCTAACCATCGCTAATGACCAGAACAGCTCCCATCCATTCTCAGCAAGCCCAGCTAGCAGCAGGCTACTGTCCTGTTTTCCTTGTTATCCCACTTACAAAGACGTTTAATTGGCTTTTAATCTGCATATGATACCCCCACACACTGCTGAGACATTAACCCGCGCAATACCTAATTAAATGGAAGTTGTGGATATTATTATTATATTTTGTTGCCGTTGGTACAACCTACCATGAGCGAGGTTGTTACAACACACACACGCACGCGCACACACACACACACACACACACACACACACACACACACACACACACACACACACACACACACACACACACACACACACACACAGACACACACACACACACACACACACACACACACACACACACACACACACACACACACTCATAATTCCCAATCCTCCTCTCACCTGACTGCATGAAGCCCTTTATAACACAGTTTTCTAAAAGTGCTCCATAAATCCCGTTTACTATTCCCATTCACCCCACCAACACCACAGGGGCACCCACCCAGAACTCCAGCTTGCCGCTCTCCTTGACGCAGCGCGTGGCCAGGGCCTCCAGGGCCAGGGTGGCCTCGGAGCGCAGCTCGGCCGTGCGGTCCTTCACCATCACGTGCATGACGCGGCCCGGGTGAATGTGGGCGTCGAACGTGGTGCTCCACGGGGGGTACATGGTGGGCTTCCTCTGCTTGTACGCAGGACCCTTTTCTGTGGGGGGGAGGGAGGGGGGAGGGGGTAGAGATGGAGAGTGAGCAAGAGGGAGAGATGGGGACTAATGGAGAGAGTGAGCAAGAATGAGAGAGGGGGTAGAGAGAGATAGAGGGTAGAGATAGAGAGAGAGCGAGAGAAAGAGAGATGGAGAGACAGACACACACACACACACACACACACACACACACACACACACACACACACACACACACAGATTGCCACATTAGGATTTCTGGAAGGTGTTTTTGTTTATATTCTGGCAAAAAGAGCTGATGGTAACCAACTTTGTAAAAGTTATGTGTCAACAAAAGCTCTTACTTTATGCAGACGCATGTTATTGTTCGGCTCAATTAATGTACCGTAAAAGGCACTCCATTAAAGCATCTTAGAGCAGCTCAAAACAGCAATGCGCTTTAACGACACACTCAGCAGGCTTCTGATCCCGACATGGAAGGCTTTCAGTCAACGCTGCGATCTGCATGTTAACACCAAACATAGGCGCGTCATGCATGGTAGGACAACACTCGATCATGTGTGGGATTAGCGGCAGGATTTTTTAATAACCACGCACATGGCCAGTTGATTAAAAAAATGCTTTTAGAAATCCATTTTATTCACAGAAACATCTGCTTGAGTACAAATTACGTAACATAACCTCACCGAATCGCCACCCCGGCGTTATTAGTTTTATCCATTAAGCTCTTGCTTTAGCCGTGCACTATTTGTGCATGTGACACGCTCGTCTCTGGCGTGCAGCGCTCCCAGCCTAGCTCTTGCTTTGACGTACACTTAATGGCGCGGAAAACAGAACGACAACAACAACTACAAACAAAGTGAAAATGGATTTGTCAAATAGAGCATTGGTTCTACCTATTCTAGTTGCACCTATTTGGAAATCATTTTGTGACCCCCCAAAAAAAAACACTTGGGGTCCTGACCCACTTTGTGAATCAGTGGAGGCATAAATTCATGCTTTATGATATTTACTGAGTGAATTCAGATACAAGTCATTAAGGGCTTAGGCAGGATTAGCCATCATGCCCAGGCTACAGTTAGGCTGTGGACATTCCAAACACCATTGCCACGACACTCACTTTGGTCTCCTAACACAGTTGATAATCATTTTACTTTAACTTTGGGTGGTGTAAGCATGTGGCCATCAAGGGGTTAAACCCGAGAGACAACGAAGGACTGACGTGTCTGCGACCTCGGCTTGGCGGCTCAGTTCCTGTGTTAATCTGCGTTGGGTGCTGAGGTGACATTCTACACCCACTACCTGTCGTTGTGGTTTGAATTTTAGTGTAGGGAGGCAGGATGGAGGGTAGAAACTACTCAGAATCCTAATGAGTTAAATGACTGTGCTTTATTAAGCCCTCATTAAAGACATTCTGGGTGAAATGGAGATCTGAATTTGTCGGTGAGAATTTATTTTATAAGCAGCACATATAACCCATTTTTATAATATCACCCATTGTAGCATTTGCCGGGAAATATTTTTGGCCGACGCATTTTTGCAATCATCTGAATAATTTGAAAACTTCTTGCTAATGCCTTCTACGTATTCGTTGCTTGCCATGGCAAAGGGAATTTCGCGGTTTCGAATGAGTGTTATACTGTGCATATGACAAATAGAACACTTCTGACTTGCCAATTTCCATACTATGTATAAATATGTATAGAAGTTGAACACTTCATTAGCTCAATCTGAGTCACAGTTCCCATTTTGTTCAATTGAAATGATCTGAGATTTGATGAATTGAAACTGAGTGACAGAGCACGTTCAATGAGAATGTGTAAGAGTTGGTATGTACGTACATATGCAGCACTTGCACCCACGCATATGTGGGCATGCTGTCATGTGCATGCACATGTACGGAGAAATGCACCAACACAGATCTAATTACACTCTTCCTCACATGAACTGATTTACCGTCTTCCATGGAAACACACACCTATTTACACACACAAACACACACACACACACACACACACACACACACACACACACACACACACACACACACACACACACACACACACACACACACACACACACACACACCAAGCTGCTGTGTGTGGCCCTCTGTTACTTTATAGGTAGAAGTCTGTAAATATACATCCCCCCATCCTCTCAATGGAGAAAGGCTAGCATGGGGGCACTATAGGTATGCTACATATCAATATCAGAGTGCTGTGTGCAGTATCCTTTATAATCCTAAGTCTTTGTTTGTATGTGCATGGATATGGTGAATTGAGTCCTGAATGAAGTTGTGAGATGGATAAGCACTCTTTAAATGCACAATGTTTGATGACATTGGAAGGGGAAGAGTAACTCACCGGTACAAAACAGACAAAACAACAAAAACAACATAATTTGTCAGAACTGACAGAGTTTGACCAGAAGCATGTTTCCTTTAGTTGAGTCATGACCGATACTTTCGCATGCGCTCAACAAATGTTGAGCTGAAAGAGAGCAGCAATTATTGATCATGGCATTATTGATGAAATACATTAACCATCATATTCCAACGAGAGTGATCCCAGTGGCTCATATATCTGAGCATATATCAGCAACTGAATGTTATAAACAAAGGCAAGTCTTCAAGGTGAATAGGGAATAACAATGAATAAAAGTTATAAATCAATTGCAAGCTCCTTTAAAATACACTGGTTTCGACCCCGAAGGCAAAACACAACACAATACTTCTCAAGACTCTAGACCAAAATTAAGCATGGAGTATTCACGTATTATTATTATATTATTATATTATTAGTACCATTCCCTTGAGGTGAAATGGAGGATTGCATCAACGACTTCACCTAACTGCGGTCAGTGCACTCCCCAACAAATGGAGAAACCTGATGTCCCAGAATTCCAAAGCGTGGACCCCAACAAGCGGCTGGTGTGGCGGAGGACTGACCTGTGTCGACGGGCTCCTTCATCTGGACGGCACAGTAGGGGTTCAGCACCTCCTCGTGGTACTCCAGCCCCGGGTCCATCTCGAATCGCGTGAACCCGATCCGCAGGAAGGGAGACATGGCGGCGGTCGACGGCGGCGTCACCTCCCTTCAGCTGCCTCTCACGGGCGGAGAGGGGATCTAAGTGTTCCTCTTCGGAGACGGACTCCCGGCACCCGGGTTAAACCCTGGAGCTCCTCTTTGCCTCGCCGCCGAAACTCTGTGCGCCGTCTCGGACGGAGAGGATCCACTGTGCAGTCCCACCGGTCTCCTGATGCTCTGTCAAATGTTGTGGCTCTGCCACCCCTGCAGACTACCCTGACGAGATGGCCTTGTCCTCTTGCCCCCGAAACACAGAGAACGAGAGAGTCTGACAGAGGGAGAGCTAGAGAGAGAGAGAGAGATGCTGGAGAACAAGTGAGAGAGAGAGAGAGAGGAACAGAGAGAGCGAGTTAGAGGCAACCGAGGGAGGAAGGGAAGGAAATAGATGCAGAGGAAGACATAGAGGGAGGAGAGATGGGCCGGGAGGGGGGGGCGGGGGTGGAAGGGGTGGGCGGCGGCTCAGCAGTTCCGCTCTTGACGCTCTGAGCTTCTCACTGTCCCGATAAGAGATGTCAGTCACCCTGGAGAGGAAAACACACACACACAAACACAGAGAGCGCATGGGGGGGGGGGGGGGGTGAGAGAGAGAGAGAGAGAGAGAGAGAGAGAGAGAGAGAGAGAGAGAGAGAGAGAGAGAGAGAGAGAGCACGGTAGAGAGTGAGAGAGAGAGAGAGAGAGAGAGAGAGAGAGAGAGAGAGAGCACGGTAGAGAGAGTGAGAGAGAGAGAGAGAGAGAGAGAGAGAGAGAGAGAGAGAGAGAGAGAGAGAGAGAGGTTAGCGATAAAAGTGGCAGAAGTTAGACCTCAGTTTCCGTTGTAGAATTTATCCTGGCCTTGTGGACCAATAAGCACCCTGCTGTTCCTGGATTAACCAGCCACAATATTACTAGCATGCGAAACACCAGCAGTGGCAGGGGGCTAACGGAAAAAGAAACTACTTGCGGCCATACCTTGTAAACAAAGCTTGTAAAGTACACCTGTCAGCCCCAGACAGCCTGAAGGTCTCTTCCGTACACCGTCGAGACGGAAAACAGCACGCCACTCACAAAAATTAACAGGCCGTAGCGTTACACAGTTTAACCATTAGCTCCACTCTCTAGAAACACACAGCGCCAGCCGCTAACGTTGGGTAGCATCGGGCCGCACAGTGAAATGCAAGGCTCAGCACACACTGATTTTCAGTGACGTGATATTTGAAGACTTGTGCGAGTCTATTGGATGTGTGTGTGTACGTGGCAAAGAGAGAGAGCGTTTTGGGGGGGCTGTGTGTGTGTGTTCGTGACATTGAATATGTGTGTGTACGTTCCCGTGTGTTTGTGTGTGTGTGTGTGTGTGTGTGTGTGTGGTGTGTGTGTGTGTGGTGTGTGTGTTGTGTGTGTGTGTGTGTGTGTGTGTGTGTGTGGCAGCTTGCAGAGTGGAGGGAGCAGGCACAGAGAGAAGGGTCTATTAATAGAGTTGTAACCCTAAACGCCGATCAGGAATACACAAGCCAAGGGGCCTGACTTGCTGGAAGTCATCATCCTCAAGCAAGTCTCTCTCCCTGTCCCAACCGTCCCCACACACTTGTGGGCTGAAAAAGTGAAGGTCCTGGGCATCCACCCCAATGTGGAATAACCTCCAAGCTCCAAGTACCCGACTTCAGTTGTTGAATGTGAAATATAGCTTTTGTTGTGTTTTAAAATCCGATTTTTTAATTATTTTTGTGAATTATTAAAAAAAAAAAGAAAATGAAGAAGAAAATGAAAGTGTGGGGATGAGATTGGGTAGATATATTATAGCTACATTTTTAAATGCATGAGATGTCACTTCCTCTCCGACTTCAAGATTTCCACAGATTGAATGGTTTAATTATTTGATATTGATATTGAAATTATAAACAGACATTTATAAATACATAAAGACATGGCATCTCTTTAACCAGAGCAGTAATTTCATATTTTTTGCCAGTGACACATTTTATCGGTCAAAATGGGATCTATCGTAAATGTTAATATGTATCTTCAGCATAACATTTCATAATCAAACCCTTAAAGCTGACATCCATTCATCAATCAAATAGCTCGTCTTTAGAGAAAGCTAAAAATGTCGCTATGATTTATGTGAATCAACATGCATTAACTGAACTCCCCTCAATTCCATCATTGCACATGATGCAGACATTTAAAAGGTTGAGTCGGCCTATCAACCTCTCTTGATGAGAAGGAGTAGTTTACGGCTCACAGACTATACAAATCACAGATTGCCAAGCACACACACCCACACACCCACACCCATACCCACACCCATATACACAAACAGATCCTTCAACTGTTCGTTCATTAGCTGCCTTCAAACAGTGTATCCAAAAACCGAAGCCATGGTGCATACACACTAAAACTCAAAAACACACACACACACACACACACACACACACACACACACACACACACACACACACACACACACACACACACAACGACACACACACACACACACACACACACACACACACACACACACACACACACACATACCAACAACCCCACTCACACACACAGATCCTTACACCCTTCAGCTGCCTTCAAACAGTGTGTCCAAAAACCAATGCCATGGTGCACACTGACACAAACACACACACACATACAAAGTATTAACTGCTACTTTTTGCAACCAGGTGAACCCATCGCAGTGTTTCCACCGAGCAGTTTCCTGAACTTATAACTAACAAACCACATCACTTCCTGTCTATTGCCGTTGCTGATATTCTGACTTTCACACTTTATTTTGTCGCCAGAAAATACAGGCACAAAAAGAGGCGTAAAATTGTTGACCTTCTGTGTAAGAGAGCTTCTTTGTAAGAGAAACGAAAGGTGACTTGGCTCTCTGTTCCTCCTCTGCTGTGGAACTCTCAGAGGTGGAAGTCAAGGGCCGGGTGATTCCTGGTTCTGGGAGTAGGCTACACACACACAAACACACACACACACACACAGGCCGAAACACTCAGATGCTCAAACACACATAGGCACATGCATACACGCATTCACCCATGCACAACCTTTCATTGAAAGACAATCCCAAGATTAAGATGAATGGAAAGGACAACTATTGTTGATGAATTTAGATAAAGACAATCTTATTCATTAGATCATAGTTCAATAAACAGAAGCGATGCAGAAGAGAACATGAGTTTGTGTGCAGGTGTGTGTGTTTATGTGTATGTGTGTGTGTGTTGGTTTGTGTTTGTGCGTTTGTGTGCGTGCGTGCGTGCGTGCGTGCGTGCGTGCGTGCGTGCGTGCGTGCGTGTGTGTGTGTGTGTGAAGGTGTGGGGGTCCTCTGGGAGGTATAGCCTTCTCTTGATGCTTTAACCTTTAGTCTGCCCCTCCCACTCTCACACACACACACACACACACACACACACACACACACACAGTCTAACTCAAGGGAAGGTCAGGCCGAGTGACCAGTGAGGCAAATGTCAGGGACCTCTCTCTGCGCGGCCTTTCTGAAAGCTTTTCATGGTTCATAAAGAATAGGAAAAGAGAGTGAGACATAGAGGGGGTGAGAGAGAAAAAGAGGGAGAAGTAGGGGGGACATCAGGTGTTAGGCCAGCTAACTCTCTTTAAGGTTACATCAAAGTAGAGAGATAGAGTGGTGAAGAGAGAGAGAGAGAGAGAGAGAGAGAGAGAGAGAGAGAGAGAGAGAGAGAGAGAGAGAGAGAGAGAGATAGTTAGCCTATAAAATAAAGACACATTACAAGAGAGTGTTTTCATTTCAAATGAGAGTATATCTCAGCCCTTTTTTCTTCAACTCTATTACACAGTCTTCATGGGAAAATAAAATGCCATTGTTTAAGGTTTGTTATGAACTCATAATGAGGAAGACATCATGTCACCACATCATTACTAGTCCAACCACCACCACCCTATCTGCTCGCACTCCCCCGCGTCATGGCCACATGCAGGTTTTAAAGTGGAAACATCCTGCTTCTAGAGAGAGAGAGAGAGAGAGAGAAAGAGAGAGAGAGAAAGAGGGAGAGAGAGAGAGAGAGAGAGAGAGAGAGAGAGAGAGAGAGAGAGAGAGAGAGAGAGAGAGAGAGAGAGAGAGAGAGAGAGAGAGAGAGATGCTCTGTCAAATGTTGTGGCTCTGCCACCCCTGCAGACTACCCTGACGAGATGGCCTTGTCCTCTTGCCCCCGAAACACAGAGAACGAGAGAGTCTGAGAGTCTGAGAGAGAGAGAAAGCATCCTCTTTGTGATCACTGACAGGACATCGGCGTGTGTGAGTGGCAGGAGGAGGGTTTTGTTTCACGAGGGCCCTGACCCATGGAAGAGTGTGTTATAGCGCAAAATAAGTAGGGTGGGGAAGGGGGTCTGTTTAGTAGAAGACAAATGAGGCAAGTAAGATAAGGGTCTTCCTTAGTGGAAACTTTTAACGTTTTCAAAGGAAATGAGAAAACAGGGATTTGTCACTTCTCAAATCTGAGAACTTGCTTCAAATAACCAAATGAGAGGTTAGTCTGTCTGTATTTATAGGGGCTTTTTCGAAAGCATAAACACACGTAACACAAAAATCTCACCACTGCCATTTAACTTTTGGCTCTTACCTATGACATTTATAAAATAAGCAACCAGCCACATAAATAGCTGAAAAACCTCTTCCTCAGATCGAATACAAAACCACTAATTTAGAGTAAAGTAGAAGAGGTACAGCCTACCTTAACAAAACGGGTTCAGCAGGCCAAGAGAAACATCACACTGGGGTAGTGAGACGCTTCCCTTTACCAGCGACACTAGAGTTAGCAGAATTGATGCATCAAAGGAGCTCAAGGCCACGCCCCTTTCGCGGCCCATTAAACCTTCAAATATTCAACTGGCGGGAAAACATTTCGTCGAGAGAAACGGTTAAAAACAATTGTACGGTAAACATTTTTTCACCTAACACGTCACTTTCATTAAACATTGTATTATTTGCAGCATTCACTGACATACCTTGACTGTTGGATTTTCGTAAACTTCGCACGCTTCGCTGCCACAAGATGGGGACATTTAACCATAGCCCATGGTAAACAATTTGTTTAAAAGTAGGCTACTGCCAAAAACCAACAAGCCGAACCGGTTCCAGCAGCCCACGCCTTTCTCCAACGTTCAGCACTGGAGCGGGTTAAATAGCCTACATTATAATCCAAATTGGTCTTTCGTTGTACGGGTTACTTGATGCATATGACCGATGATAGGCCTACTTCTTCTTTGTCGGCTACTTGTAATAGCCTAAACAAGCCTAAAAAACGGGTTAAATAAATAGCTGAATATAGTAGGCTAGGCCTAATTTAAAATTAAACAAGACCGCTAGTTAATCCATACTAATGGATATAAAACCATGAGCCGGTGGTGCCGTTTAGTTATGCTTATGGCATTTTTAATGGTCAACATGTCTAGGCCGACTATAATGCAATTTAAGGTAACACTTAAAGGTCGTGTAGTTAATCAACTTCACGAGCCGTTTTGCCCGCAGGGTCCCACTCCGGCCAACTAATTACATGTTTTATAGAAGACTGTGTAGCTTGGACTGGATAAAACAATGATCACAATATTAAAAAAAAGTAGGCCATAATAAAACAATTGACTCGTGTCACTTGTTTAACGTCTGCTCTGCATTCAGGCCAGGCACCTATCGTGTCATCAAACATTGAAACGAAAGTCCTTTCCAATACAATATGCATTTCCGCCACCAAGAGGAGCCAGCGGGGGCGTGTAGTAACCTCCGGGCTACGTTTAAAGTAGCCATTTACACTTTGCCACACATCCATCACAATGGGACACACTGGCAAAACGCGGAAAGACGTAGCATGCTAATGAAACCTTCTCGCCGAGTTGTATCCTTATTATTGCCCGTGACCGTGACCGTGTGGCGTGACGAAAGGTACCAGGACCCGTTCTCCCATGCCGCCAAGCGTGCCTCCTCCACTCCCGTGGGCCGTGGCGGTAGAATCACAGCCGCCCACTGTTATAAAAGGCAGCTGTTAGATCCGCAACACGACGAAGCATGAAAAGTGATTTGGATGTAATTGGAACCCCGTGCAAGCGTGAAACAGTTAGACCTCGCAGCAACCCGCATGTTCCCCAATATTTGGTTTTGGCTTCCCGGGCGTCAGAATTTGCACGACATGGCAGTTTGCAATGTCATCATCATCATCATCATCATCATCATCATCATCATCATCATCATCATCATCTTCATTTTCAGTCAAGTTGAAATGTAATAGGAATCTTAAGCAAAGGTCTTATGAATTAGTTAGATGAGACGGCTGTTCACTGCCACTCTCACCCTGTGTGTGACACACACACACACACACACACACACACACACACACACACAAACAGTGATGTATATATAGATGATTCATACATTTTGAATGCAGAGGAACTCAATTGGATGCAAAATCACAACAGCCTAAACTGTAAACACCATTCATCACACACACACACACACATGTTGACACTCGACTGCACGTCCACACACCACACACACACACACACACACACACACACACACACACACACACACACACACACACACACACACACGGGGTGTATATGTTGTATTATGATAGCACTGTTTTACTGACAAGACAAAAATACTCCATGGCCTACATTGGATTTAACATAAAAACGCACACACACTAGCTGTGTGTCCTCTCCCTGTCTCTGAATAGATGGATTAATACAAAAACCACCACCCAATGTCTTATAATAGCCAGCCCTTCTGACAAAAATTATGCATGTGTGTGTGTGCGTGCGTGGGCATGTGCAGGTTTGTGTGTTGGCTCTAATCGGTGTCTTTCATGTCTTCTGGAAACTTCCACTAAGGAGTCATATTATGAGCTGCCATGCTATGTTCCACGCTAGCTCTGTGAATCACCCAAAGTGTACCCTCTGTGTTTAGTCTGTTCTACACAACACACATATTTCCCGGTTCAAGGGTGAGATGTAAGTAGTCATAGCAACGCTCTCTGTGGAGTTTTTTTCCGCACCAAAAAAATTATGCTTGTCTCATTTAGATGAGAGAAGCATTTTGAATTAATCTTAAGTCCCTGGAGCAATGCTGCAGATTTGTCCACTTGAAGCTTGTGTGTGTGTGTGTGTGTGTGTGTGTGTGTGTGTGTGTGTGTGTGTGTGTGTGTGTGTGTGTGTGTGTGTGTGTGTGTGTGTGTGGTGCGGCATGAGAAAACACCAGTGATTCACATTTGATTGCCTATTTTTGTTTTAGTTGATGTCCCATCTTTTTAAAGCAACACTTTTGTTTCTCTCTCTCTCTCTCTCTCTCTCTCTCTCTCTCTCTCTCTCTCTCTCTCTCTCTCTCTCTCTCTCTCTCTCTCTCTCTCTCTCTCTCTCTCTCTCTCTCTCTCTCTCTCTCTTTCCTGCACTCTGTTTCTATGTCAAAGCCAGTATTATACTGAAGAGGGAGAGAGAGAGATGGAGAGGGCTAGGGTTTTGTGTGTGTCTGTATGTGTGTGTATGTGTATATGTGTGTGTGTGTGTGTGTGTGTGTGTTCATATATGCGTGCATGCGCATGTGTGTGTGCATGCGTGTTTGTGCGTGTGTGCCTGGTTAGTGCGTGTGTGTGTAATTCTAAAACGTTATTCCTTTGTACCGAGCAGCACCGCCGTTTCGGGACCGAGGGACAGAGCCTGCGCTCTTTTTTCCCCCCTCCTCCTCCTTTTTTTTTTTTACACACGTTGCCATAGAAACCGTCCCAGCAGCCAACCAGCTGCTGGAGGATTCCAGAGAAATTCCACTACCCCCCCAACCCCCTCCCCCTGCCCTCCTTCTCCTCTTCCTCCCCCCTCCACCCTCCCATCCACACAAACACTGTATATTTCCCAATCCCCCCACTTGCACACCCATTCATATGGAGCTACAATCACAACAATATTTTGCCTCCAAAGGGGGAGACCATATCTATGACACTGAGCTCCTCTGAAATGCTCTCGAGAGGGAGGAAGAAACAGTCACCTTTTACCCACGTGTGGTTTGCTCTGCGATACAAGTTGGTGTGCTTGTGAACGCAATTTGAGCACACCATAAAATACACGCCACTACTCTTCGATGGATATTACACAGATGCGTGCACAGACATGCACGCACACAGACACATGTGCACACACACAAACACACACAATGGATCTATAATGAGTGGTATCTGTGGCATGGTGGCTTGGCTGTAAAAACAGTACATTCGTTGAAGCGAGTGAGAGAGACACGGAGAGAGAGAGAGTGAGAGAGAGAGAGAGAGAAGGATATAGTGTTGGATAGGGAGAAAGAAAGCCATAGAGAGAGAAACAGAAAGACACAGAAAGATAGTCCAATAGAGAGAGAGTCACAGAGAGCCATAGGAAAAGAGAGAGAGAGAGAGAGACACACACACACACACACACACACACACACACACACACACACACACAGAAAGAGATAAAGATAGAGTGTGAGAAAGAGAGAGAGCCAGAGAAGGAGCCAGAAAGAGAGAAAGAGCAAGAGACAAGGAATAAAAAAAAAGAAAAGAGAGCGAGCGAGAGAGAGCTTGACTTGAGAGGAGTTGAGTTGGTTGTTCCATGGCAGCAGTGTAAAAAGCACAACCCTACTGAGGTCTGAAAACACAATGGCCTACTGACACACATCTATGCATATATATATTTATGTATAGGTTGTTGCCTGGACAACCGTGCTAGAGGCATTTAGGCAGTGAAATCCATAAAGCATACATTTCGTTTTTGCAAACACACACACCCACATATATGCATGCATGGTAATACACACACACACACACATACACACACACAGACGAGCAGATGCTATGCTATACACTCCCACAACTAGAGCATGATAATTGAAAATGCCTTGTACTGAACATCTGGACCAATGTGGTGTAGGACAGTACAGGACGATGGAGCGCAATTCAGGAGAACAGTTTGTTGAATTCAATTGGAGTGAAGCAGAGAGAGGGAGAGAGAGGGATAGAGAGAGAGAGAGTGAGAGTGAGAGTGAGAGTGAGAGAGAGAGAGAGAGAGAGAGAGAGACGGAGAGGGATAGAGAAATATAGAGGGGGGGAGAGAGACAGACAGTGAGCTTATATGTGTGTCCGTTTTTATTGTATATTGTATTGTAATTACTCAGAATAAGATGTCCAGGGCTTAACAGGCCCAATGCTTACATCATTAAAAAACTAAGGCTTTGAATCAATTCTGTGCCACAATCCTTCAAAAAGCCAAAGTGGGAATAGAACTTGACTTATGCATAGAATAATTCATTCATTAATAATTAATCATGAAATGATGAACAAAATAAAATAAATGACAAACACATTAAAGACAATTTTGACAATATTAATATTACGACCAATGGGGGAAGATTCCACAATGAAAGGTGCTATGTAGCCATGAGGCATTGGCACTGTCGATCAGGAATTTGTAGCATTCTGTCAGTGGGAGTATCAGAGAGAGAATGTGGATACATGGTCGGAGTCTTAGTGCACCCTACAGACAAAGAGAGAGAGAGAGAGAGAGAGAGAGAGAGAGAGAGAGAGAGAGAGAGAGAGAGAGAGAGAAACATATTGCTACCGAGCGAGAGAGAGCAGAGTTATATATAACAGAAGAAGAGGGATGGGGGTTGGATGATTGGAGAGTGGAGGAGAGATGGGATGGTGGTGGTGGTGGTGGTGGTGGTGGCGGCGGCGGCGGCGGCGGCCAGGTATAATAATGTTGTGCTCCTCTCACTCCAGGGCAAAAGGTTTTCAATTTCACAGACGCGGTGAGAGGAAATGTGCAGCGGACGGTTTCTCTGTTTGTTCCCTTTGACCTTAAGCATGGGGCCAGCAATGTACCGAAAGCTACCGCCATATCATGTTGCTAACTGACCTGACCTCTGCGTTGTCTATAAACACGTGCATTCATTCATACACACATGTTTGCAAGACGTACGCACACAAATATGTGCGCAGATAAACAAGCAGGAGAAAGCAAACACACATGTAATCAGGGGTAGATAAACACACACACACACACACACACACACACACACACACACACACACACACACACACACACACACACACACACACACACACAGGCGCGTTCATCCAGGGACTCATTTACACAGATGCACACAACTACACTCATATGCACACACAAACAAAAATTATGGTAATTTCACAATGGTGCATAATAACACAATTAGTGGATAAATTGGGCCATTTAAAAATGTAAATGAGAAAAACACAAAAGGTAAATTGTGACCCCATCGGTGGGTTTGTTAACGCAAAGAAACCAAGCTATGAGCTCGGTACTCCGCCCTTCATTGTTAACTCACCCTGCCGTACCGGGAATCTACCATATAAACCCTGACAGCAGCCCACTCGCTTTATCACACGGCACATGCACAATCGTGAACTCAGCAGTTGTCACTCTCCAGCAAGGGAGCCTCATCATGATCATGATCACCACGGAGCTCCTACACATGGAGGCATGCCCTGATCACATGACTGGGCAGTGTCGCAGCCACTCTGGGAGCAGTTGGCGCAAAGCAGAGTGGATGGGGGAGAGGGGAGGGGGGCTTCAGGGAGGAACAGCAGCTTGTAAGTGACCCTGGTGGAGCACAAGAACAACAGTTAGAAAGCCACTCGAGATTCAGAGGAGCCATCGCAGGTTAATCCCCTTTCCTCTCTGAGTGAAATGTTGTATGGTGCTTACTAATGATCATTGATGCTATATTTAGGTACACTTACTGTAAACAGAACTTACTGTGTATGTAAATTATTTAATATGTTGGATGAAGCTAACGTTAAAAGCTCTAAGAGATGAGGATGGGATGAATTGACCACCACATTACACCTCCATAAAACAAAAAGTGTGCAGAAACCTGGTATTGACCCAGGTTTCACGCACAAAAGAACAAGAGGAGGTAATGTCCTTCATTCTCATTCTGTCATGTGTTAGTTAGTAGAGCGTTATGTATTGCAGAGGTAGTGCATTCATGCACTGGAGCTTGATGCTAATTGTCTCGTCCTAATAGGTATCGCCCATCCGACTTAATTATGTGACTGATCGTCATAATGAACTTGACGTTAATGCCCATGTTGTTAATATCGCCTTATCTCTTATTTTGTGATTTCTTCAACGTCGTTCAGCATGGCGGCGGGTGAACAGCGAACGTCCATGAGTCATGTCAGTGTGATGTCCCCGTGCGCACTACGCAGGGATTGGGTTGTGTGTCACTGTGTGCACACTGATGTCATACTCCATTGTAGGCACATAATGCGTGGGTGGCTCGGACTCTGTAATGGCTTTTGTGTCTTTTGTTCCTGAAGAGGTCAAACTCTCCCCCATATGTGCATTGTGTTCACCGTGTTCATTGCGCATGTTTTGCCATAATCAATACAAACAGCCCGAGCAGGTTATCAAAATGTTTCACCGGCCGACACATTTTAGGGCAGCGATTTTACCACCTGGAAGTGAATCTTTCGTTCTTTTCTTTCATTGCTTGAATCTGTGCTTTCCACAAGGCTAGTAAATAAAGGGTTAAAATAAAGGGTTCAACTAAAAATAAGTTTAAACGGAAGGAAATCTGATTTGTTAAGTCTACCATGGCAACTGTAAAACATTTGACTTCACCAAAAGGAAAAAAAGCAAAGAATGACTTTAATTGTTCAATTTCAATGTACGTGTATGTGTCATATCAACATGGCATTAATCAAATTCTAATTACACCCCCCGCCCACACACCCATAGTAGCAGATGCGATATGGCTCCCAGGTGTTGCTTTTCTTCTTTCAGGAGAGTATGCCTATATAGCTTGAAATGAAATTACCCATATATCATTCCATCTTACACACCTCAACACACGCCCACAATGTGAATAAACATGCTTGTGGGCGAGGGATGGACTCAATAGCACCCTCAACCTTTTGTTTGTCCTCCATCCAACTCTTGTCTTGCTCAACACTTTCCCACCACCTTCACACCCTTCACCCTCCCTGTCAAGTGCACCTCCCGGTATGGGTTGAGACAGATACAGTGTATGCGAGAGAAAGCTGGTTGGCCTACTAACTGCCGGTCCAAGTGACTAATGAGTAATGGACAATGGGGAGGATATATAGTATATACAACATTTCACTCCGTTGTTAAATCACACACATGGCCACAACACTGGCCTGTCCCCTTATCGAAAGCGTAGGAGTCGCTTCATTTAACAAGCACAAAACATGTCCCTGGCCAAAGTTGGAGAATTGGCGGTTCACAAAATGTATTGGCCTTGTAGCGTAGCCTAATCAAATTATGTCGAGGCAGACTGTTCCCAAAGCAATGGGGCTTATTCAATTGGCGGCCATCTTGGTTCTAAATGCTAGCTGGGGTGGGGGTAACTGAATACGCACTTCCGCCATCTTGGTTTTAAGCGCTAACTCAGTGGGGGAACTTGAGGTTTTAAACACTAGCCTTGTGTGTGTGTCCCACACAGCTAGCTTTCAAAACCAATACGGCAGAATTCCACCTCCACACAGCAAGTGTTTAAAGAAAGCTGAGCTCTGGATGAATAATAACCCACAGGACGTTGCAGTTTGAAACACAACTGCTCTAGTGTGTGGAAAAACTCCAGCGGCGGAATTTAGATTGAATTTGTTTTCTGAAATGACAGCACTGGAGTGTAGTTGATGAGCTGCTGTTAGGTTCTTCACAGGAGCAGATCCCGTGACCTAGATCTGATGCTGTGAAGATAAGCTTTGCCGGTGTGAGAACTCTGAGACATGGTGAACCAGAGCAACCCCCCTCCTCCTCCCATCTCCTCCCTCCCCCTCCACCCCCAGACCCCCCCCCCCCCCCCCCCCCACCATACAGCCCAACCAACATCGGATCCACCCACGCGACACAGACACTCTCTCACACACACGCACACACACACACACACACACACACACACACACACACACACACACACACACACACACAGAGAGGCCCTGCTTTTCTTTTCTCAGTAGCAGAAGAAAACTAGAAACATAGCATAATAAAATACAATAGCATACAATTGAGCATTAACTACGTGTATTTAAATAAATGGATGAATAAATGGATGAGTAAATACAGTGTCCGGTCTCAAGGTGAAATCCAGTATGAATGAGGTGACAACCCTCTCTATCTGTCTGGTTCTCCCTCTCTGTCTGCTGGTTCTCCCTCTGGTCTGTCTGCTGGTTCTCCCTCTGGTCTGTCTGCTGGTTCTCCCTCTCTGTCTGTCTGCTGGTTCTCCCTCTGGTCTGTCTGCTGGTTCTCCCTCTCTGTCTGTCTGCTGGTTCTCCCTCTGGTCTGTCAGCTGGAATTTGCTCTCTGTCTGTCTGGTTCTCCCTCTCCATCTGTCTGCTGGTTCTCCCTCTGGTCTGTCTGTCTGGTTCTCCCTCTGGTCTGTCTGTCTGGTTCTCCCTCTGGTCTGTCTGCTGGTTCTCCCTCTGGTCTGTCTGTCTGGTTCTCCCTCTCTGTCTGTCTGCTGGTTCTCCCTCTCTTTCCGTCTGGTTCTCCCTCTCTGTCTGTCTGCTGGTTCTCCCTCTGGTCTGTCTGCTGGTTCTCCCTCTCTGTCAGTCTGGTTCTCCCTCTCTGTCTGTCTGCTGGTTCTCCCTCTGGTCTGTCTGCTGGTTCTCCCTCTCTGTCAGTCTGGTTCTCCCTCTCTGTCTGTCTGGTTCTCCCTCTCTGTCTGTCTGCTGGTTCTCCCTCTGGTCTGTCTGCTGGTGCTCCCTCTCTTCTGTCTGCTGGATCTCCTTCCCTGGAGGTTCTCTGTGGGCCTCCAGGCTTCATAAGGTGTACAATCAGCCACTCTCTCTTTCTCTCTCTCACCACACAGGTATGCTGGCCCTTTGGTTTGGTTTGGTTCGGCCTTTTATTTCTCTAATGTTTACTTCTATGTTGTGTTCACACCCTACATGGGCCCCGTAGCACACTTCCCACTCATCCTTGCGCTACACTTGCTGTTGATTATGCAGTTAACCTGTTGTATTCCTTTATCATTATCTCGTTTCTAAGTCTTTGTTGAGCTCACTGAGGCTGGTCGTAACAATGAGAACGACTCCGTTGGACAAAGAAAACTGAAGAGAACAAGAGAGAATAAAATAAAGAAATCCTGCCGTCTTTCTTGAACATTGTAATGTAGTCAGCAACCGGTTTGTGCACATATTTTAGCTCACGCATGCTTTTTTTTATGACGTTTTGGAAATGCTGTTAAGACATTGGTGCCAAGAGAGTGTTTTTGATCATTGCAGCTAGTTACCTTCATGGACATTTGCTCATAAAAAACTTCAGCTTTCAGAGTATTCACAGTTCAGAGTTTTACACCTTCAGATCATGTCTAATGGATTATTCTTGTGTGGGAAGGGTGAGATTTATAGCTCATTAGTAGACTTTAATAACATTGAATTATTCTTATCGTAATTCGATATCCCAAGTCACAAAATAAACAGATTTTTTGGAATGTATAATAGAGAGGCAGCTAAATGTAGGCTACCATAATATTTATTTATATTATTCGTCTTTTTAGTTATCCTCTGTACAGCACTTTGGTCAGTTATGCTGTAGGTAAATATGCTTTATAAATAAAATGTACTTACTATTTAATATACAATTCATCCAATTATATATTACATCCAATTCTCTTATTTAATTGGATGAGAACCCCAGTATATTACTTGCTAATCAGTTCAGACAAGCTGGTTTGTTTCATCTCATTTCCAAGATTGTGTAATTAAAAAAGACAAAGTATTTAGATGACAAATCGATATATCTACATATCTATTGTTTCAACTCCTCTGAAGCGTTGTATTCCAGTCTTAAGAGATCCCTGTTAACATGTCTGGAGATCATTGAGACTTCTTGGATAAACAACTTAGCGCCATAGAACTATGACCTATAAAGCCTGAAACGCCCTCTAGTTCCCCTTTGAATGCCATAGTTCTCTAACTATTCACTCTATTACTAGTCTTGTATCCAAAGTGACTAAAGGCATCTAACTAAACGATGCCAACATAGTGGACTGGACATTATAGGGATCGAACGCGGTGCCTTTCGATCCGGCCCCCTGCACAGCTAGTATATATTGATTCATTTATAGATCATCTTATGAATCCAGGCAACTAAAAGTATCCAAGTCTAACTATTCCTCCAGTTTTCGTATCCCTTCTCCTTCTCGGTCTCGACCGCAGAGGACATTTTTATCGCCCAATAATCATGTTGTCATTAAAAGGGTCGTAAAATTGCTCCAGTGCGGCAGTAGTTTCCGTCGTCTCCGCGGCACCCACCCTAGAGAACAGAGACCTGTATTAGGCTACTAACAACATATCCGCCTCCATCTCAAATGCAAAACGTGACTTCCTAATGCCATTCGTCTCCTAATCTTTTACTGAACAAATTGTGATGTGACAGTCTGTACAACAGATGAAAAACAGCCTGTAGTCGGTGAAAAAACGTTTCCCGGCACAGCCGATATATATTCAAAATTGGGGGAAAAGCTTTTAGCTGGAGCACAACTCACACAATTAACTATTCCTACTTTTCTTGTCACAAAGAATCCTTTTCCCCCAAGGCGGTTGACACAGGCGGGCTGAAAAACATTAGCACAGTATTGAGAATAAAGCGTTTGAGATAACGGAACAATCCTACATTTCTACTGCTTGCACACAGCCTGTGCGGTCTCAATTTCACTTCTCCCAGCACACAAATTATACTCGGTTCGGTTCTATTCCATGTTACAAGTGAGAGAAGATACCGTTTCAATTATATTTGTGTGTAGCAAGTAAATTGTATGCGTCCTATCTTTATACACATGTGCGGGTGTGTCCGTCTCACATGTGTATTTTTCTGTGCATGGGAATCCTAATCTATTCTCCCCAATTCTCATTTTATTGGATATTTATGTTGTTTATTTTACACACCCCTCAGTAAAATATCACTAACTGAATGTAAATTTTGTTCCCTCCGCTCGGAACTGCTGTTTGATTAGCCGTTTATGTAGTTTGTGTTCGCATAGATAAAAAAAAAAGGGTAAATCATGCAAAACGGGCGTTTGATGTGAAGTTGCTAGGCAACCCTATATAAGGTAGCAGTTGAGTGGAGAAGCATTTCACAGTGACTCAATACAAAGTGTCAGCGTCCACAAAGTAAGCGCCTCTCTCTCTGTGTGTGTGTGTGTGTGTGTGTGTGTGTGTGTGTTTCTCTCTCTCTCTACATTTCTACATGTGTGTGTGTGTGTGCCACAATGCCATTAAATTAATTCAGGCTAGCTGCATACAGGGGAACCGCCGATGCGGAACACATCTTGTCGGTGAATGTCCCGGCAACAGTAAATCACCCGACTTCACCAATTGTAATTCACAACATGACACGGGGAGAGAGTGAAAATGAACACGACATATCGGGTCATGTATGCTTGACTAACGCACGATTACCTCCAATTACTGGTGCGATATTAAACAGCTATCAGGAGAGCAGGGGGCAATGGCTCGGAGCACTCTGCTAGGAAACGCTCTCCCTGTTATACTGGCAGTTGTTTAAAAGGTGTGTACAGTGGCGGCACACACACACATGTAGACACACACGTAGACACACACACCACACACACACACACACACACACACACACACACACACACACACACACACACACACACACACACACACACACACACACACACACACACACACACACACACACACACACACACTTAAAAAAATGGCAGAGAGACAACCAGATGTCAAAAAAAGGAAAATCCGTACAAATTTATTATCTCAATTATATCAAAAATATCGGTGCCACATTTGCATAGATGGACATGGTATCGCTTGTGGCAATGACGCGTGTGACGGTTCAACATGAGGGGAAGTGAAAAGTATAGTGGTTCTGTCATCGTGAAATTGCTTTCAATATGGAGGACTGTGTTAGGCCATTCTAGGAACCACAAATGAAAGAAAAATGTTGTGTATATATATATATATATATATATATATATATATATATATATATATATATATATATATAAGCATTCCACAACCAAGGTGAATTCATAAACAGTACACACCATGGCCAGATTTTCCATGTTTATCCTGGCAAAAAAACAAAATATATAAATCACCATCAAATATAACTTGTTTGTCCCGAGGTAAAACCCAAACTCTCGGGGCATTAAGGGGAACATACATTTTTGCGTCGCAGTTTTAACCGATGTGTACTCTGTATATAACCGTGCATTGTAAACAGCAGTGTTCCTTTTAGAACTACCCTGAGTATTCCAATCACTCTAATAGCGTACCGACCGTTCCACACAGTTTCCTTTGTGCCGTCCTCGCCTCTTTCGTTAAATAGATATATTTGTTTCCTCATTCACGAGGACGACAATAAATACAGCTAATATATTACTTATTTGAGGGCGGGAGGGAGGGAGTTGTAATTAAATAGCCTCCCGTAATATCAGATTGGAAATGTCATTATCTTCTCACAAGCATGGGGGGGAGGGGTGTGTTAATTCGGCAAAAATATGTAAATGCTGCAGGAAAAACTGAAAAGACAAGGAGTAAAAAAAATAAATAAAAAAAAAGGGAAACTAAATAGTCCAAAAAATAGTCCCACGCCTGAAAATGTTCTCTTCGCAGGTTTGTCTGGGATCCTTCCACCTGGCATACACGGCCCTTCACACCCATCCTCACTTTATCTCCGACGCTCCCAAATGTTTCCTTTTCACATCAATCGGAATTCCTCCTCCTTAAGAACATTCACAGAGTCCCCTGCTCACAAAGTCTCTCTCTCCTCCTCCTCTTCCTTTCAGCAACAAAAGAAAACACACGCGCCGCACCACTTCACCCGCTCCCGCAAACATTCCAGTCCCAAGTACCCTTTCCCCAGGACTATTCCAGGAACGCCGTCGCACAGTGTTTCCGCGGCCCCCCTGGGCCCCAACGACTCCCACCCCAGCCCAGCCCCCCCCCCTCCTCCTGTCCATAAAAACCCTTTCTTCACAGAAAAAACATTTCCACCGAGGAGAAAACAGAAACAAGTCAGGCGGGTTTGCTTGCAGTGGCGGGTTCAAATAGTTTCAGTGGGGGGTTGGGCGGGGGGGCCGAGGAGGGGATCGGAGGGTGGTCAGTTGGCATACTGGCGGTAAAAGGCCACCTTGACGCGCTCGATCTGGTGGCACAGCTTGATGGCGGGGCCCAGCTTCAGGTCCATGCACTCCTGCACCGTGGGCAGCGTCAGCAGCAGCAGTGCCTGGCCGTCGATGTCCTGAAGGGTCGCACGCGAACGCGAACGCGAACGCGAACACACACACACACACACACACACACACACACACACACACACACACACACACACACACACACACACACACACACACACACACACACACACACACACACACACACACACACACACACACACACACACTAATGTTTAAGTCAAACGATACAAAATGGGACGGCCCGGGCACCCAAAAAGAAACCCATTGCTACAAATACGTTGTATTTGTAGTGTACGCCCAAGATGAGTCAATGAACACAAAGGCGAGTGTGAAAATAAGTGATGGATTGAGATGGAGAGAGAGAGCGATTGAGAGCGAGAGTGAGTAAAGGTACGGCCACACCAAACGCGTTACCCGCGTACCACGCGTATAAAATCGGCAATTTTTCCATAGGGAAGCATTGGTTTACGCGTGTATGAGGTGCGTACACGCGTATCATGCGTACCAAGCAACATTTTACTCGCGTTATTAGGGGCGTATGAGGCGCGTACATATACGCGCGTACATATACGCGCGTACATATACTTTTTACGCTCATACGCGTGATACTTAGCCGCAATAGCCAATCAGCGTGGAGCTTGACCCGACGTCACTGGCAGAGAGTAGTGACCCTTGCACAGAAGCATACGGCCGACATCTTTCTTTATTCTGGGTGGAAATAGTAACATAGTTACGCCATTAAATGCGTTTATGGAAACATTTTTAGCGAGAAATGTGCATTTTACTTTCATAATGTTCACTCGGTGAATGTGAAGGATGTTTGGTTTGATAGTTATGACGAAGAGTGAACGCTCCGTTCACTTGCATGGACAGAGTCTCTGGTTGCTAAGCAACCTCAACGTCTTGGCGGACTATTTCTCTGCCGATCAACACTACGAATGCTGGAAACACACCAGACACACCATGTGAAGTTATTTAACCCGATTATTGTTATTTATATCCGAGATTATTTAATCTAACCCGATTCAAGCTCTATCATGCACCCAGACACGGCGGCTTTTGGGTTTCCTTCCTCGGACTCCTAAATCCAGCGCAGCCACAGGCGCGTAGCTGCGTATGTAGGACCATTTTTGACACAAAATGGTCAAGCAACATTTTAGCTGCGTTACGTGCGTACATGGTACGCGGGATATGCTTTTGGTGTGTCCGCACCTTAAGAGAGTAAGAGAGCGAATGGATCCACTACCATCTACCCTGCTTTAAGGTAGCTAACTTATTTATGGGTATAATGGGAACAATAGAAGGCAATTACTGCCTCGGAATATAATGAAATTCACAGAGGCACAAATGGATGTGTGTGGGAGGAGAGAGAACAAGTTTGCTTCAGCATGTGCGTGGATCTGCATGCGCGTGTGTGCGCGCGCGTGTGTGTTTCTGTATGCGTGTGCTTCTTCATGTATGCATATTTCTACACGTGTGTTTGCTTATGTTGCGTGTGTTTCTGTATGTGTGCGCGTGTTTCTGCATGTATGTGCGCGTGTTTCTGTGTGCGTGTGTACCTGTTCTTGAAATATGTTGGCCAGCGAGGCACAGTCCGTGGAGGTGATGAACTGGACCACTTCGTCCACGCTCCACTCCAGAGGGTTCCTCTCCAGCACCAGCTGCCCTTCCTCCTCCTGCTCCTCCACACCCTCCATCTGACACACACACACACACACACACACACACACACACACACACACACACACACACACACACACACACACACACACACACACACACACACACACACACACACACACACACACACACACACACAGTTGAATGCACTTCATTCATATTTCAACGTTATCGTAAATTACGGCAATGATCATATAACTTTTATAACCACATAAAAACATCAAAATACCCCGCAATTACTACCCAACCTCCACCTTGTCGCGCTGTGCCCATACACGCGGCAGTGTTGTTTGATCATCAAACAAACCAGTTGGATTTAACCAAGCGTCTCGCTCAGGGACACACAGTCAAACTAGATCCACCTGTAAGCTATAGGCGACCCGTGTGTATGTGTGCCAGTACTGTCAGAGTGTGAAAGTGTCCGTCCGTCCGTCCGTCCGTCCGTCCGTCCGTCCGTCCGTCCGTCCGTCCGTCCGTCCGTCCGTCCGTCCGTCCGTCCGTGTCCATCTGTCTGTGCCCTCCCCCCTCTCACCTTGGTCTCCTGATTCCCGGGGGGCGTGTACTTCTCGTCCTCGTTGTTGTTTTTGTTGTTCTGACCGTAGGCGGCCAGGGAGCGGGCCGACCGCCTGCGGCCCTCGGGCCCCTCGGTGGACCCCCCGCTGGCCCCCAGCCCCCCGCCGCCGAGGGACCCCCGGCGCAGGCTGGCAGCCCGACGTGGCCGGGTGCTGAGGGGCGGGGCCGCGGCGGGCGCCCCCCGCTGCCGGGACCCTGCGCTCTCCTCGCTCCCCGACTGGAAGTCCATGTCCTCCTCGTCATCGTCCTCCTCTTCATCGCTATCCTGGAGGGGGCGGAGGGGGAGGGGGGGAGGGGGGTATAAGCAACGAGATGGTCCAGAGGTGGAGACGCGGACCCTAGCCCCCGGCAAGAGAGTCTGGGTGAAGACCCTTGCAGTTGGGGCAGACCAATCAAACTCATGAGTAAGGGGTGGCGCTTGATCTGTGATTGGGTGAATTGGAGATGGGTGGGGGGAGGCGGGGGTCCTTTACGACCAGAAAGGCAAGGAATACGGGAAGGTGGTCTGAAAGTGAGACGGACTGACATGCATCATTGTGCCGCAGGCTGGAATCGAACCTTGGTCGTTACAATACTTAGGGAGGTGTGCTACCGACCCAACTGCCACAAGCATTTTATTGCCTTTAAAAGTGCTTCGACTCAAGTTTATTTTGTTTGCTTGCATACATCCTGATTCTCGACCCTACAAATCACAATTCACGACGTTGCTCGTCTATTCCCGACGATCGGTTCACTTAACCCAATCGGGAGATCATTCAAACCGGCAGACCAATTAAGAGCACACCAGGTGGCTGACGACAACCTGACACCCCAGCCATTTCCCTTCCCTTCCCCCATCATCGCGGCAACGGTAAACATGGCTTTACGTAGCCTGGAAACGGCACAAATCTCGCCAGCTCAAGTTTCATTTGCTCTGCAGATAAGGTCTGGCCTATCCCTCCCATGCGAAAGATTTCTGCACAATAGGAGAAAAGACCGGCCAATCACAACCGTATATCTAATATGAGGCGGGATAAATATGATGCAGAGAGCAGTAGAGGCATTTTCATCAAACAAACAACAAAGATGGCTGCCGCTCAAATAGACCGGTCTGTTGATCCCGCTATCGAGACAGTAGTAAACAAACCGGACAGTTTGTTTACACTAAATAACAAACGACTGCACTTAAAGCATTTGTTGACAAGAGAGAGGGCTTTGCTTTACTTCCAACTGGATTTTTTCGTCGCTCAGAGCTGCATCCCCCGTTTCCCCCGTTGTAGACCTACTCAATCGCGTCCAGAGGCAGATTGAGAGAGCGGTCCTAGACTTATTGCATATACAATTTGTCTGCCGATGCCAGGCAAGGCATAAAACACAGCACGAGTGGAGAAAGCCAAAGAGGATTGGAACCTGCAGCGAGCTCGCGGGCGTGTAGTCGACGGCTGAGGAGCGGCGTTTCCTCTGGACGAAGATGGCCTTCCTCTTCTTCCTGCGGCGGGCCGGCTTGCTGGGGTCCGCCTCCGACAGCTCCTCCCCGCCCACGGGCTTGGGCAGCTTCCTCTTCTTCCCGTAGTAGTATGCTATAGGAGGGGGGGAGGCGGGGCCACGGTATAAGGTCAATAACAAAGAACAACAACAACAGAATGGCTTCTTCCACCGGAAGGGAATAACGAAGACACCACGCTGACGAAGAAGAGTTATGCAAAATATGTTTTACAAGTCAAACCAGTTCATTACCAAAAAAACACATCGCAATCCTCAACTTACTTGAGATAATAAAGTATTTCCCTCAGAGAAATAGGGGATTAGGAAACAGGGAAAAACCTACAAATCTCTCAAATTTTTTTGTTGATGTTGCACTCAGTGTTGTTGGCAAGTATCTAGACTACAAGTATAATTGTAATCAATAATCCCTCATTTTGGGCTTTTTCGTCGGACATCGACCCAACCTCGTCTCGTCAAGGGACTTCAAGCAGGACGCTAGGTGCAACGCTACGTGCACGCCGGGCCACTCACTGTATTTGTTCTTGGTCTGCATTGAGCAGTTCTAGGGCCCCTCACTGTTTTTGGTCTTGGTCTGCATTGAGCAGTTCTCTAGACACTCAATGTATTTGTTCTTGGTCTGCATGGAGCAGTTCTCAACACTCACTGTATTTGGTCTTGGTCTGCATGGAGCAGTTCTCAACACTCACTGTATTTGGTCTTGGTCTGCATGGAGCAGTTCTCGGGGCACTTGTCGGCCACCAGCGTGGGGCTGAAGAGGTTGGGGCAGCACTGCAGACGCAGACACACCCGGCGGCAGAAGTCGGGGATCTGCTCGGCCAGACGCACAATGGGCATGGTGGCGCGGTAGGGCTTCCCTTTGTACCTAGAGGGAGGGAGGGAGGGAGGGAGGTAGAGAGATAGAGAGGAGTAGAACAAAGGAGAGAGAGGGGGGAAGAGTGAAGGAGAGAGAAAAAAATAAAGGAAAAGGGAAAGGTACAAATAAGATGTGGGGAGCGAATGGAGAGAGAGAGTGAAAATGATAAGAGGGAGATATTTAAGTAAGACATACAGAGAGACAGATAAGAAGAAGCAGAGTGAGTAGAGATGCCAGTGAGAGAGGGAGGGAGGGAGGAGGATAGAGGGGGAGAGAGGGTCAACAAGGGAGTAGGGGTGACGGGAACGTTATCATCAGCTGTCAGTCGGCTGACAGGGAACGCCGTTTTATTTACGGGACGCAATTAAACCGTATGCCGTCCGTCAGAAGGCAACCGACTGCGTCTGTCACCCTGTTAGCTGTTCATCCGGAGGCCCCCTGTTGTCACGGGCTTGATAAGGTGAGGGGTGTCCCGATCCCCCCCCCTCCCGTCCTTCCTCATACTATCCCATCCCGTGTATCAGAGGTGATGGCTGGGGAATTCCCAGGGGGTTTTCCTTTGGGTATTTGATTGTGTGTTTAAGTTATTTATTATTTGAGTGTACGTTACACATATACTGTGTGTAAATGTACAACTGTGGGTGCTCCTGTGCGTGTGCATGTGTATGGATAAATGTGTGCATGTGTATCGGTTAAACGATGTGGCGGTTGGAGACGTAATAGCCAGTGCCTCTCGACCGGCTTCAACAATCACAGCCGATAAGAATTGCGATTCCTACGGGAGTTGAATTGTCTCCACACACCCCTAGTCCTCGTGTGTGTGTGTGTGTGTGTGTGTGTGTGTGTGTGTGTGTGTGTGTGTGTGTGCTCACTTGGCTTTGAGGATCTCCTCGTGACACTCCCAGCTCTGGTCCTCCACCTCCTGCAGCTCCTTCAGGACGCGCCCTGGCTTGTAGGCCGCGTTGGTCAGCATTGTGAGAACCTGCACACACACACACACACACACACACACACACACACACACACACACACACACACACACACACACACACACACACACACACACACACACACACACACACACACACACACACACACACATTAGTATGGGCAAATCTGAAAATAGTTTGCTTCAGTTTATCACATCATTTTTATTCTCCATTCCGGTTAATCTTCTGTTATTTAATCACCATCTCTACCCGAAAAGAAACCTATTGCTCCAAAAACAGCTTGTTTGTAGCGTACGTCCACACGCCTGCATTAACACATCATACAAATCTAACACACACACGCTCAAGCGAACACACGATATGGGGCCCCGGGAGAAATGCGGAGCTCCTATTGCACTTCTGCCACGGCACGTCAACCATGTTTACGGATAAGCAGGCTTGATTGGCAGATCGTCAACACAACGCGAAGGCAGCGCTGAGGAGCTGCGGGTGGTTAACTAGAGCTCTCTCTCTCTCTCTCTCTCTCTCTCTCTCTCTCTCTCTCTCTCTCTCTCTCTCTCTCTCTCTCTCTCTCTCTCTCTCTCTCTCTCTCTCTCTCTCTCTCTCTCTCTCTCTCTCTCTCTCTCTCTCTCTCTCTCTCTCTCTCTCTCTCTCTCTCTCTCTCTCTCTCTCTCTCTCTCTCTCTCTCCCAAGTTCTTCCCCATGAACAAAACTATCATTAGCCCCGCCTCAGAGGACTTCAAAGAGTGCTTTGGAGTGACATCAGAGAACCTGTCTTGGTATGTTGGCCCAATCAATCTCCCCTATGTGATGTTGAATGTCTTTTGCGGGTTTTCTTTCTATTTTATTTATTTATTTTACATTTTCAGACACCTTCCCTAAATAGTAACCCTGCATGTTTCATTGCATTTTTTTTGTATTATCCTTTTAGTCAGGCGATGTGTGAATCCCACCTCCTTGAGGACCAGTGAGCACTTGCCGGGCCCCACAGCCTGGGGCAGCTCGGCGATGCGGCCCTTGTTCAGGTAGGGCCCCGAGAAGCACCTGTGGTTGATGAAGATCTTTGAGCAGCAGTAGCGCCCGTTGGCCGAGCCTGAGGAGAAGAAAAACAGACCGCCAAGGGACATTAAGAAGAAGAACATGATACCAAGTTTAAAGTAACAAGTGGGTTTATGGGTAGAAAATTAAACCAATTGGAAGGAAACTAGGGATAAATGGGTAGAAAAAAGTGAGAAGACACAAGTTGATTGATGGAAAAGAACAAGAACAAGTAGAAAGAAAACAAGACAGCTCATGGGAAGAAAACAAAACACTGAATAACAAATCAAGGGGTGTGGAGTGAAAAGACTAATGTTGCGGTAAAAAACTGCTCATCACTTCATGAGCAACACAGGTGTTCAAAACATAGACAAAACAACAACACTGTAAAGGAGAAGCCGCTTGGTTAAACGATTAGGCGGTCGGAGACATAATAACGAGCGCCTATCGACTGACAAAACAAACCCAGAAAACAGCGCTAAAACATTGCCAGCGTTATGTCACAAACAGGCCGTTTGTCAGTTATCAACGTAGCATTGTGTGTTTTTTAACCAATAGATTAAATGTTAGTCTCAGAGACAGACACGAACTAGCACGGCATGAATACCTCCATGTTTGTCCCCCCCCTTACCCCCGAGAAGTGAAGTGCCGGGGGTGGGGCTACGGGTCGTTGTGATTGAGGTGAACCGCGACCTCTGTGCAAACGCTTCACCTCCGAACCCCCCCCCCTCTCCCCCACCCGGGCTGCCAACACCTGGAACGCCACGGCCAGGGTGAATGGTAATTAGGGGAGGTCATGATTATGCATGAGCAAGTGGGTGGCTCGGAAAAAAGTAAGAAAAAAAAAGAGCAGGGAAGTTGGAAAGTAGGTAGGTGTGTGTGTGTGTGTGTGTGTGTGTGTGTGTTCTTGTTGTGGTTGATGGAAGACACAGACAAAACAAAACCGAAAAATCAAAAACCATAATTGATCGCCATGGTTACCTGGATCAACGCTGAGCGGCGGGCAGGTGTTGGCGGGGGCGGTCTCGATGGGTGGGGGCGGAGCCAACCTGCAGGTACCAAACGGGGGCAAAGGTCAATGCAGTGCCGTGATTGGAAACATTATTCAAATGTTGTAATCAAAACAGGAGGAGGCGGAGATCTGCCTCGCCTCAGATATGTAAAACACCATTCATCAACAGGGCCCCATAAGGCACTACACACACACACACACACACACACACACACAGGGGCATTTCAGGACTGTGCAGTGAGTCAATGGCTCGCTGCACAGAGCAGTCAGCCATTGACTGGCTGCACAGAGCAGTCAGCAAATGGCTCACAGGTGAAACACTGAGCAAGCCGCTTAGCTCTCTGTTTTTACAGTCTCTAGTCCTGCCGCCACGCCCGATCTGATTTCAGACCTGCCGCCGTTTCACACGCGTCGTAACGTCGTTTGAATCCTTTGGTTTCAACATCCATGACTATTATTAGTATTGTGAGTTTATTTATCATTATACAATTAAAACATATACATCACCATCAACGAACACTGGTAATTAGAGGCTCTTAAAGCCCTAAAATAAACCGCAGAAACAACGGGGGAGGAGTTTCATCGACTGGTTATCAAATATTTGGCTGAAGTCTGTGTGTGTGTGTGTGTGTGTGTGTGTGTGTGTGTGTGTGTGTGTGTGTGTGTGTGTGTGTGTGTGTGTGTGTGTGTGTGTGTGTGTGTGTGTGTCTTTTCTTACTGTTTTTCTGGCTGTACCACTGCTATCTTCTTCTGGTTCTGGCCTGTGGACAGGAAAGTAAGGACATTAGGGACCGGAAGTATAGAAAGCCAAAGCACAACCAGCATGCATTGCTTTGTTACATCAGCAGAACTCAATACCCAAGTGGGATTTATTTGTTTGTTTATAAAGGAATGATAGGACTTTGCGTGTGTGTGTGTGTGCGCGTGCGTGTGTGTGCAGTATAGTGTAGGGGGAAGAGTGTTTGACTCCCAGCCAAAAAAACAAAAAAAGGTACTGGGTACGCAGTCTGCCTGCCGGCGCCCTCGAGCAAGATTCACAAAACTGCTTCTTGGTGGCATGCATCCAAAATCACTATGAGTGGTTTCGGACACAATGTCTTTAATGATTAATGACGATCCGTCCATGTCTTCAAGTGTCTGAGTACAAAATGTAGGCTTCTATGTTCTTAAAGGCTATTGGGACAGAGAGAGTCCAAAAAAACACCTCTCCCCCCAGCCCAAGGCTGGCTAGGCGATTTGTGTCAGATACCAGGACAGTGCGTGTTAAACGCAGGCCAACTTGGTGTCCAACAGACCCAGGCATGCATGCCTATTCATACTCTGCCAGTACACACACTCACATCCAAGCAAACCCGGACACATGCACAAAATAAATCTAGGTCACATAAGGTGACAAAAAAATAATTAGGGCCAAATTTTCCTTCAGTGTGACTGTTGCCTGTGTTTGGTTATACGTGTGTATGTGTGTATGCGTTAGCGTGTGCATGTGTATATGTGTGTGTGTGTGTGTGTGTGCGGACGTACAGACGGGCTTGTGAGGTGTAGTTAGCGTGTAGACGTTAGCTTCACACCAGCCCACAGGGAAGATGTCCATGGACTCCACATCCGCAATGCATTCTGACAGCCCCTTGGACACACCTGCACGCAAGAGAAAAAGAGAGAGAAAGAAAGAGACAGTTAGAAAGAGAAAGAGAGAATGAGGAAAAGAAAGAGATAGTGGGATTAGATGCTGTCACACGCACACAACTCCAACACGTATATCTCAGCACAAAAAAATAAAATTGCATTCCCTTTTCTGTGAATTTGTATGCACTTAAATTATTCATGCGCTTTTTGGGCTATGTCTTCATGATTATGGACTTGCTGTAAGTCCACAAAATACACAAAATAAACGTTATTTAATGTAATAGGTCATACCATTTAATGTAATGGTATGACCTATAAAAATACAATCTCTTTTTTCTTCAATAACGGTCGATTCAGGGGTTAGACCTTGATCTCTGCTATGCATATGTTAGGTAAAAGAGAGTCTTACAGTGTAAGCTTTTGGGTAAATTATTAATATGGGTAAAACTGAAAATAGTTTAGTTCAGTTGATCTTTTCATTCTTCATTCACTCTCTCTGTCTCCGTCTCTCTTACCTTCTAGTCGCAGCCACATCAGACGACCTTTGACCTGAGTGACCTTGGCCACGCAGACCTCGGAGGGCACCAGAGGGTTCACGGCCTCCAGCCAGGTGTCCTTGGAGAAGTCCCGGTTCTTCCACTCCTGGGAAGGGGCAAAGAACGGATCAGAAGGCTCATTCACGCAGACACAAACAAACACACAAACATCCACACTAACTAACAGTTCCAATAAGACAACGGTCCATCACCGCGGTTACCAATGACGGAACTTTGATTTGATGACGGATGGGATCATTTTAAGGATTTGCCAATGTGTAACTTCCAACTTGTACGGTTTGAGAATCAGGGAAGAATCAATAACTTTTGAGGGGGGGGGGGGGGTTCCACATTTGTAGTGAAGTAATGGAGTTTTTTTTATCTTGTTTACCTCCCCATGACCCCTGCACCATGACTATGCTGTGTCATGCGGTCGCACTACGGTTTTGATCCATTGTAAGCATTGCGTCTCCACATATCCCCTCCTCCCCTAAACAGGCAAACCGCTCTAGCTGCTTAGGTCAACATTACTCAAGAATTAGAACCACAAATTAGTAATTGTAATCTAATTGGCATTCCTTGTTTTAATTATTAAATGATCCTTGATTTAATACAAATATATATCTTTATATATTAATACATCTAGAAATATCTTTAGATATTAAAACACATTATTTTAGTGCATTTGTTGACCAGTTGTTATCTTTCCCAGTTTCTGGAAACAACATGCCGTCAATGGGCTTCAATGCAAGAGGCCTTCACTCAGCCTACGGTCTGGGTCCCGTAGTGATGCTGAAACAGCAACATAAAAAGAACTGCTAGCATAGGGCTGTGCAATTAATTTAATTTTGATCGAGATTTTGTTTTCTGGATTTTTTTATTTTATTTATTTAATTATTTTAAATAAATTATATATAAAAACATTTTCTTTTCTAAGTTTATTTTAGTGATTAAATGTTTCATAGAAATTACAGTACAGCTGGATATTTGAAAATTGTGTGTATTTTTTTAAGGGGAAATTTCAAAGATCCCAATTTCAAAGTGTTTTTATGGGAGAGAAATGCTCAATTAATGTGTCATGTTTTCAAACTCAAAAATAATCACTTCAATAATAATGATTTCAATATTGACCAAAATAATTCGCTAATAGTCTTTTCACAATCTAGCCCCCCCCAGCTCCCGCACATCACATGTTGCCGCTGGAGACCCCTTACGTCGGGGAAGCAGGTGTCGGGGGCCGCCTCCGTCCCGGAGTGCTTCAGGTAGTCGGCCCAGTCGAAGTCCTGGCCGGCGTAGCCCCCGGGCCGCTCCATGCCCACCCCCTGCTTCAGGCTCCACTGCACGGGCAGGATGCCCGGCGTGAGGGCGGAGCACACCAGCGACGTGGGCGTGGCCTCGGGTGAGAGGTCGTCCGCTGTGACCTGGAAGTAGAACTCGTCGTAGACCTGTTGCGAAGGAGGGGGGGGAGAGAGAGAGAGAGTGAAAGTGAAAGTGAGAGTAAGAGTAAGAGTGAAAGAGAGAGAGAGAGAGAGAAAGCGAGACAGAGAGAGACAGACACAAAGACAGACAGATAGTCATACACAAAGAAAGATTGAGGTTGAGGCATTGGGATTGAAAAAGCAGGGCAGCGCATTGTTCTTGCATGAGTGGATTTATGAGTAACTCATTGCCATTCCGGTGATTTAGGGACATAAGGAGTAGGTCCTCTCAAAGTCCATCCTCAGGGCACCGGCGTCTGTACAGGGTCTGTTTGTTTGAATGTTGGGTTCCCAGTATTTACATCATGATCTCGGTTTGGTTGCCTTAGATCTAAAGTGGTCCTTGTTTAACTACAATACCCAGAAGTCAATCCTTTCAAAAAATGATGTCAGCATAAGTGTCTGTAAACTATTCCAAAAGATCATTGATGATAGTTAAAAAGGGTTTTCATAGTTGAAAACTATGCAACTGTTAAATATAATTCATTAGTACAATTCTGGTTGGCTTAGTCAAATTCTACACGTTGGCAATGTATCGCTCAGCACACAGACGGGCCCGTCTACTGAAAGCTTTTTTCCACACAGAATCATCTAACAACAGGAAGAAAAGTCGTGTTTCCCGGTAAAGGTTACAAGAGAGAAGCATGAGTCATCCACGATAAACAGAAGTGGTGGTCGTTCAAGTTCACTCGTCTGCGATAAAATGCAAAGCCCTTCCAAGTAAATTTAAAATAGTTTCACATTAGGACTGTTCTTTAGAAAAACCGTGAGTCACACACACCGCCTACTCGCCCTGCTCCCTCCCCACCCTCCCCTTTCCCCATTGGCTCACCTTGGTGACGGAGACGGGGCAGATGCACAGCGGTTTCCACGGCGACACCATCTCGAGCTTCATTCCTGTGCTGAAGGAGTGCCTGGGGGGGTCCGTGTGGTCCTGTACGAAGTAAAAAGAAAATGCAATCAGGCAGGCCCACTTCCTCTTTGTGCGTCGGCCGGGTCACGGTTTTGAATGCGTGTGTGAGCGTGTGCACCCACACCAGCATGTCTGGCGGATACATTATCGAGCACTGTGCGTGTGTGCGTGTGTGTAGGTGTGTGTGTTTGTGCGTGCGTGCGTGTGAATGTGTGTGTGTCCAACAAAAGAAATACAAAGACATGAAAACAGGTAAGCCGAAGCCTGGAGGCGTTGGACAAGAGGTGTGTGTGTGTGTGTGTGTGTGTGTGTGTGTGTGTGTGTGTGTGTGTGTGTGTGTGTGTGTGTGTGTGTGTGTGTGTGTGTGTGTGTGTGTGTGTGTGTGTGTGTGTGGTGCTGAGCACGTCAACGGGGCAAATTGATGGGCAACTAATATGTAACTTGGAATTTGTAGTAAATGAAGACATGTGTTTATGAGTAGGCTCCATGAAATGAATTGACCAGTGAATACCCCCCCCCCCCCCCCCCCCCCACACACACACACACACACACACACAGGGGTTGGGTGTCTCACCTTGAACACCTCCAGGGGCAGAGGCTTCGCCTGGGCCTCCTGCTGTGCTGCTTCCAGGGCCTCCTGCCACTCGGGGGCGCTCTTCAGAGACCTGAGCTCTGAGACAGACAGACAGACAGACAGACAGACAGACAGACAGACAGACAGACAGACAGAGAGACAGAGAGACAGAGAGACAGAGAGACAGACAGACAGACAGACAGACAGACAGACAGACAGACAGAGAGAGAGAGACAGAGAGAGACAGAGAGAGAGAGAGAGACAGAGAGACAGAGAGACAGACAGAGAGAGACAGAGAGACAGAGAGAGAGAGAGAGACAGAGACATAGAGACAGAGAGAGAGAGACAGAGAGAGAAAGAGACAGACAGACAGACAGACAGACAGACAGACAGACAGACAGACAGACAGACAGACAGACAGACAGACAGACAGACAGACAGACAGACAGAGAGAGAGACAGAGAGAGAGAGAGACAGACAGAGAGAGACAGACAGACAGAGACAGGAAGACAGAGAGACAGGCAGAGAGAGAGACAGACAGACAGGCAGAGAAAGAGACAGACAGAGAGAGACAGGAAGACAGAGACAGACAGACAGAGACAGACAGACAGAGAGACAGGCAGACAGACAGACAGATGGACGGACAGACAGGACACAGAGACAGAGGGATAAAACCAGGACAAGGTTTAAAGACATCATGAAATTAGAAAATGGCCCGTTGACAAAAAACATGCTCCTCATATCACAAGATATCCTCCCGTTTAGTTTTTCTCTCTTTCTTTAAATGGTATCCCAGCCGCTCTGCCAGCAGGCTTTTAGATATCATCTAAAGACTTTAGATATTTATCTAACGTCTGATTTGTGAGGGCGGCATTAAATCGTGTCCAAACACAAAGTCCACAGCCTGTAGTATCGTCAGCATGAACGCGCCCCCCCCCCCGCCCCCGCCAAAAAATGTCAGTTAGAGAAATCAGTTTCAAACGAAAGATGGTGCGCGCATATTGTTAGGCCGAGACAACAAGTGTGTTGAAGGACTGGTTTTTAACGTTGCAATAACAAACAACAGCGTGCCGCTTCTGGCTGGCCAAGGTGTTTACACAAGCTGCCATGATGAGACTCTTTAGTATGCGCCATCGCACGCTCACAGCTATCTCACCACATATTTTTTAGCCAGCGACGCCAAACTATCTACCAAGGAGATGAATTAACAGAGTCTGCCTTAGAAAAACATCTCCCCTACTGGGCTGCTAGCTTTTGTTGTCGAGAAAAAACAGAATAAAAATGAAATAAAAAAAACAAGGAGGATTATGGATGAAGGGGAACAGCGCTAGCTGAGTCGGACAGTCACAACAGAAAGGGATTTAGATGGAGGTGTGTGATGCCCTCCGGACCCCCCCCTCCTGACGACCCCCCACGCTGGAGGGTCGTTTCTTGTGTTTTTCTTTCACAACCGAAAGAGCAGTGCTCTCTTTGAGAATTTCATTTTAAATTTCATTGGATTTCAAAATTCGATTTCATTGGCTGTTGAAGGGACAAACTGCCAATATGTTCACGACTATATTCAGTATGCCCAGGCAATGTCATGAAACACGACGGTTCAGCCGTAATCGAACATAGACCGGACTTAATGAACTACTGCATTTTCTCGGACTACTTTGTTGAGACATAATAAAAAATTAAAAAAAGGAAATCAAATATAACGTTGTCATGGAGACATAAGGCCCCGCCCCCTTTCCCCCTCTCACCTGTGGGCGGTTCCAGAGAGAGAGAGTTCTCGCTGGCCCAGCCAAGTGGGCGGAGCCTGGTGTCCAGGTAAAACAGCCAGAAGTCCCGCCCCTGCGGGTCCTCGTCTCCCCCTCCCCCCCCCAGGCCCACGTAGCGCAGCCGCAGGCGGCCGCCAACGTTGCGGACCACCCGCGCCGGCCAATAGAGGGCGGGGCTGGAGGGGTCACGGACCTCCATCAGAGAGGCCTCTACCACCAGGTCCACCGTGTTCTTACCCCTCATAGGCTGGGGGTCGGGGGGGGGGTGGAGGGAGAGAGGGAGGGAGGGAGAGAGGGAGGGAGGGAGAGAGGGAGGAAAGAGACAAGAGAGGCAGAATTTAATACAATAGAAAAAGAAAAAGAGAAAAACGAAACAGCGCAGCAAGACAAAAATCTCTTGTTCTAGCGGAGGCTGGCATATTTTGTGGCAATGAGCCCCTGAAACACAACATAGCCACTGTCTGCACAGAGAAACCCCCAGCAGACTCAGCAGAGCCCTCCGATATGCATAGACCCTCAAAAGGAATAAACAAAAAGGAAGAATAGACACAGCAAGCTGAAATACGTGATAAAAGGTTAACAAAAAAGGAAAACATTAACAAAAAAAGTAGATCTGGATCTTAAATAGTTTCAAGTGAGAATGAGTGCAGTCCCACCCCTTCCAGTAGGTTAGACGGCGCCGTCCGCGAGCCCGTTAGCTCCTGAACCAGGAAGTCCGTCCAGTCGCTGAACTTCTCCTTAATGGCTACAGTGGAACACACACAGACACAGACACAGACACAGACACACAAAAACAAAAAAGCGTTAACATCATCAAATAATCACCCAAAAAAAGGCATAATGAGGTGCTATACAGAAGGATGTTGTTTGGACTGCGAAAAGAAAGCATTCATGAGTGCACATGCACAACAGGGGCATAAGAAGGAAGGGGTGTTTACACACACATGCACGGCAGAGTCTTTATTCTTCTTTTTTTTTTTTTCATGTTTTTCCAAATAATGCGTCTGTGTATAATCCAAGCCATGGTCGCAGACGTCCGATTTGCCCGCTGTAACTTGATTCCCACAAGACTTCGGTGTCACCAGCCATAACCCCCCCCCCCCCCCCCCCACCCCCCCCCCGCCCGCCCGCCCGCCCAGAACCACCAGCATCGGCATGTTTCCGTCTAATATTAGTCAGCGATTTCACTCGAAAAAAGAGAGAAGGAATCTTTGTTTCTTAACAAAGCGACATGGCACGCAGCCAGATCCTTTCCCCGACACAGTCTGCACAATCTGGAGCGAAGATAAGCCGCGGGGCTTTTCATTTCAAAGAGGGAAATATAACAAGCTCCATCCTCCATTACTGTCGGGAAACGAAGAGTAATAATAATAACATGACAACGACGTCGAACAAATGGAGAACAACAGTCAATTTGGGGGATTTTTCATCCTTCCTTGAGTTATTGTGTAGCCGACATTAATCCCGTTTTGATTGGTTAGAGTCCCAGGTAACCTACATACATGATTTGATTCTAACTAGGTTAATAAGAGTTTTCTTAGAATCTAGTTCACATGTGCCAAACATTATTAAATATATATCAGTCAATCTATTGATGCAAACTTCAGCCTCACAGTTCCTTCTCTGGATCTGTTTGGGGGAAAATGTCATCATCATCACGATACTAATTGTAGTCACTGCGCACGCCACAATGTTGACCAATAGCACAAAATTACCAACAATCTCATGCAAACTTAGGCACTTCCTTACTCCATATAGCACAAAGATATGCAATGTCTGTTTTTCCGGCGTCATACAAGATAAATCCAAATAAACTAAGTATATTCAGGTTGCTGCAATTGTTGGCGTTATTAGTAGGATGAATAACTTGCCATTTCACAGATTGCGTTTTATGTGCTTAAACTAAAAATAGGTTTGAAGCTTGTAACTAGATTCTTACATGGTAATGTTTGAAATAATACAGGGAACACACTGTGGTTGTTGTGCTTGTGCATTGTGAGTGGAAACGGGACAATGGCTTTTAACAACAGAAATGTAATGTTAGTGCAATGTTATTGTCTCCATTATACCGTGGATAGAATACAGACTTTTCAATCAAAGGGCAGACTAACTCCACGGAAATTACAGGAATTAACAGAAAATGAAATAAAACCAAAATGGCTATATTTCTTACTTGTCTATATTAGCTAATTTCCCAGTGAAATACATCGACATAAAAAAGTAATCGAGAGGATCATGTTTTTTTTTAGTTAAATGGAATAAGCGCCACCGGTTGAATAAACTTCGGTTTTACAGTTATGTGACAGTCCTTCAACAGAGGTATGTCAATCAAACAGGCTCATTATCATATTACCGCCCCGCCCAGTCAATCATGAGAAAACTTTATTTCTTTCATGGTTGATTATTAAAAAGATTTTAACATCAACTTTTTAAGATCAACTTCGGCAATCAGTTTTGCATTCTCTAATTCGGCGATAGACATTAACTTAACAGACAATTATATACAAATATATGAGATATCCACATTAAGTTTAGAAGTATTTGTTCCTAAGTTAAAATGCTTCAAGTCAGTGTTCTGAATTATAATTAAATCATTGCATTTTTCCACTGTGGGCTAATCAATAATCTTTCATCCGGCAGCTCTCAGACCCGTCCTTTGTGAATCAAACCAACAGTCCTACATTTGTTTAGCTAAATAAAATCAATGATGAGGAATGTCATTTTCCCTGTGATTCTAAAAACCCTTTGCCACGGTTCAGCCTTGGTTGAATACAATCATTTGGCTGCTGATTATATCAATATTTTTTCTTTGAGGCAACCGGACACACACACACACACACACACACACACACACACACACACACACACACACACACACACACACACACACACACACACACACACACACACACACACACACACACACACACACACACACACACACACGTCGGTTGATGTAGCAGTGTGCAGAGAAACTATTTTGAAGACGGCCGCCTGTATTACACAGGAAGCCATTTAAAACACAGGCGGACAATAATAGAGATAGAGAGAGAGGCAGAAGTCTCTTCTCCCTCTCTCTCTCTCTCTCTCTCTCTCTCTCTGTTTTCCACGCCCTTCTCTCCCCCAGGCCATGTTGTCACGATGGAGCCTCTTATATCAACAGTAATCTCTCCGTTTCCCCCCCCCCAAGGCTGAAGAAAAACATTGAAGCGGAAGAAGACCATTCTCACAGAGCAAAATAAAATAAAATGCATTATTAACCTTGAGGAGCATCCCTGTCTTTCCCCCTCTCTCTCTTCCCCTAACAATCCCCCTCCCTCTCCTGCTCTCTCCCCCTCCCTCTTTACATACTCTCACGATACACATGTGTAGCGAGACAATCGCATAAATAAATGAAAAAATAAACAAACAAAATGACTCAGTCGTTTGCGTACGTCGTTCCCGCCCCTTGTGTAATAGAGTGTTGCTGTGTTTGTTTTGGTTTGTATTTACAGTTCCCTCGTTCTCTAAACACATGACGTTTAATGCGCCATGTGAAAGTTGATGCCATAACGACCTGTGTACTCCAAATTAATCCCCAATGGAGGATCTAACGTAGGAGAGAGAGGGAGGTATGTGTATATGTGCCTTTGTCGCACAGAAAAACACAGATCCTGTTGATCCAACATGAAGGCCGAGAAGTAAGGAGAATCCCGTTGACTCATGTGTTGTTGTTTTTTTCCTTTTAGTTACAAAGCGATGAACGGCAAGCGACTATGCAGTTACCAAGACAATTTGTCAACATCAAAGAGGGGAAGAAATGCTTGGATAATAATCTCATTTATATATCCTCGCTAACTACTTATCTTCTTTTAGTCTTACAGTTTCCCCCTTTGTGCAATGATTTAAGGTTTCTTTTAGCATTCTAACAACCTGGGTCCATAGCAAGAGAGGGCGGATCAGAGCAATGTGTAAAATCAATTCCCTCAGGAGCTAAGTGTTAGCCGTAATTGGCCAACTCTCCCACAGGCTGTGTGTGGTCGTATGCGCCTGCATGCATGTGTGTGAATCAGGAAGGCCAAGTTATGTCATAGATGTGTTGTTTCAATATTTACATTATGTGCACACTCTGTAGTGTCTTTTGGTTCTGTTTAAGTTGTATTTGCATGAAGCCTCATGTGTATCTGACTAATCGTACTATTTGGGTATTCCCTCCTTTTTAAAGTGATTGTTAAAATCTGCAATCGTGGCTGTTTTGTGCAGTGCACTGAGCCACTACTGCACATCCGGGATTAGCATGACTTGAGAAACACACACACACACACACACACACACACACACACACACACACACACACACACACACACCTCATCTCTGACGTTGATCTGCATCAGGCCCTGGCAGGAAGCTGTGTGGTGAATGCATTATGTCGATTCTGTGGGGGGTGGGCCAGACTCTGAGGGCCGTATGCTAACATACAGCCCTAAGTTCTTCTATATGCCGATGACACTACTCTGTGCGTTGTATACCGTTAACGCTATAGGAATGGGGAATGTAAAAAAAAAAAAAATCGGCATACACATACGCACGGGTGCACTAACAACAGCACAGGGGCACTGAGGAAAAGACACACACACACACCCACACAAAAAGGGAAAACACTCAAGGAGAGCGCTCATGCTGAAACCAGCGTCTCACTAACCCCACTCTGAGCCCAGCCTGAACAGGCTCGCCAGCTCCCAGCCCTCACCCTCCCCATTGATGTTTGGTGTTAATTTGTGTTTGCTAGATACACACACACACACACACACACTGGGAGCATAAGCAGCTTTGCTGACTGTTTCTTTCTAGTGTTTTCCTCCGGCCCATGGCCTTCTTGCAGAAATCTTTGTGAATAAAAAGGGGAAATTGGCACTTTTTGATCTGAAAATTCACGTGCATTTATAAATGTTTTGCCAGTTTGCATTTTAGGTGGTCTGCAAAAGTTCTTGATGACAATTGAGGGGACTAACTTAGGTCAAGGGTTGGGAAGCACTGCCGGAGGAACCACGCAACAACAACACATGGCAGAATGGCTGAGATCCAGTGTGGGCATCAGCCTCTGACGATGCAACTATTAAACAATTTAGTTATTTATACTTTTATTGAATTATTTGATGATATGGTATCTAAATAAGTGACGACACAGTGTCAATTTTGATAATTGCTGTGCTGATAAGTGCTAATGTCCAAAATTGCATATTAATGGCCTTTGCTCTTAACCGGTGACTCGGATTCCCTCCAAATCGCTGGAGGACAGTGATCTCAATGCCCCCTACTGACTGTTACTGACTCACAAATTGTCGGAAAAAAGGGGGATTGCTGGGGAAGGGCAGTGCATGTGGGCTGTGAATACCTTTTGGGATTTGGGATTTTTGCATTATTATGTCACTAAAAGCACTGATAATTGAAGAAATAAACATGTTTTTTTTCATATCGCCATGATTATCGTTACTGAAAAATTATTTACCCTGAAATATCAGGATATAATTCAAAGGTTATATCACCAACTCCTGGCAGCTATGCTATCTACGCTATAGTGCGTAGTTCCCCCACATAGCCTCCTCTACCGTTGCTACACGCATGATTGATTGTTTCATGCCGACTTGACCACACTGATACCACACCCGCTCGCACACTCCGACACACACACACGCACACCAAAGGTGGAAAACACCATCACAAAGCGATAGTGTGCTTCTTGGCCGCACTGTGGCACATGCACTATCATTTGTGCACAGCTTGCTCCAAGTCAGTGCTTAGAAAGAAAAATAACATTTACCGAATACTCTATTGTAGTGTGTTTGTGTTTAAGCACCCCATTTGTGTGTGTGTGAATCAATTTTAAAGAGAGAATGGGAGCTGTAGAAAGGAAAGAAAAAAAGAGAAAGAGACAGAGGGAAAAAAAAGCCAAGAGAAAAAAAGGGCAAGAGAAATAGCAGCGTTGAAGGAATTGGCATTAGGCTCTGGAGGCTAAACATCTTGGACTAGAAGAGAGACGGTGAAGGGGAGAACGGTCACCACAAGCATAGCATAGCATAGAGTAGCATAGCATAGCATAGCTTAGCATAAAGTAGTGTAGCATAGCATAGTGTAGCATATCATAGCAGAGTAGTATAGCATGGCATAGGGTAGCGTCAATTAGCATAGAATACCTGCCATGCAACAGCGCCAGGGCTTAACTATCATAGAACAAGCCACACAAGTGATATAAGTTGCATAGCATGCTAAGCAGAGTCGACAAAGTGGTCAGTCCAGAAGCGTCAGAAAAGCTTCCTTACCTTTTCTGAGGTAAAGGTTATCTGAGAGAAAAAAAAGAAAAAAGAAAATAGAGATATAAGCAGTGACTCATCATTATTATTTACCATGTTTATTTGAATCAGAAGGACACGCCCCCGCTAGCCACCTCAACACACACTCAGTCACACTGACTCAGCAACACACACACACAAATTAATAATCCCCAAATTTGGGACCAAAAGGTAATTTAAAGAAATCAGGTTACATTTTCCCCCTTTATTGTTATTGCTTCCTGGTCTTGGTATTTTCAGTGCCACAACACCAATCAAGCTCGTACTGTCATAGTGTCATGTTGAATATATTTGAACACATTATATTACTAAATTCCATTACATCTGATTAAGTTAGCTGACGCTTTTGTCCAAAGGGACTTACAATAATTGCATTCAACCACAAAGATACAACCCAAAAAGTATAAGAATAATGAGTGCTTAGACTTAATCACATAAGCAAACTGCTTCGAGTGCTACATTATAGAAACAGGAGATAGAGAATATATAGTTTATTCATGACATTCAACTCTTATGAAGTGAAGATAAAATATACAACGTCTCATGTAAATTAAATTTAGAACAGACAAGGCTCGGTCTGTACCGCATGCAAATGGGTGAGGCGGATGTGTTGTATGTTTTCTAAGGACCTGGGAGGGAAATACATTTTACATAAATATTCAATTTCTAGAAGACAAGTCTGAGCTTGTACACCCATAGGTCCCCGATCGGGGAAACATCACCTGGCTCGTCAACATGTCCACCGACAAATCAATGAGTGAGGCCTTAGCACTCACGCCTTCACACGCACACACACATATGCACACGATTTCTCAAATCAAAAAAAAACATTAATGCTTTTCCTTTCTCGTCTGAATTCCAAAATAGCGAAAACAAAAAGCAAGCCACGGAAAAAAACAGGCAGTTTATTAGATGCGCCATGAGAGATAACTTCTACACTTCACAGTTTGAGACAGCCAGCCATCTGCTTCAGTAGCACGGGCTGAAGAGGAAGTTGAGGCAAGGACAACCACCCCCACCCCCTACCCCTCACCCCTCACCCCTCACCCCCTACCCCCTACCCCTCACCCCTCACCCATCCAAAAAGGTCTTAAATATTTTTTATAAATGACACTACGAAAAACAACCCCTTTTCCGTTGGCCATTTCAAACAAGACACACGGACCCCCCCCCCCCCCCCCCCCCCAACACACACACACACACACACACACACACACACGTTGTCTCCATGGCGATGAAAGTGCACACGCTATTCATCAATCGCGGTGTGTGTGTGTGGGGGGGGGGGGGGGGGGGAGGAGGAGGAAGAGCGAAAAATAAATGGCCTGACCGCACCGAAGGGTGAGTCACCATCCATCTACGATGTGGAGCAGGTGAGGAAGAAACATCAGGAAACACACACACACAGTCTACTTTAACACAGCCTCTGCTAATGCTTGGCCTCCCCTCCTCCTCTTCCTCCTAGTGGTCTTACTGTGATAGAGGTGGTGTGCAAGGTGTAGAGAACACCAAGGCTGCTTTTATTAGAGAGCGTGGGGGGGCAGTTAAAGCTAATGGCCAATGGACACACACCTGGAGGGAAGTCAGTGTGTGTGTGTGTGTGTGTGTGTGTGTGTGTGTGTGTGTGTGTGTGTGTGTGTGTGTGTGTGTGTGTGTGTGTGTGTGTGTGTGTGTGTGTTGGGAGGCGGGGGCATCTACTTGGGTATACTGGAAGGTCTAGCTGCAGCCTTAGCAGATGGAAGACCCCCTCCCCCCCCCAAATCCCCCACACTCTCTCCCCCTCGCAACATTGGCCATTACGGTAAAAAGAACAACCTGTTTTCACCCCTCTGCCAATAAGAGAATAAGCCAGCCAGCTGTTTCCCTTTAGACACACACACACACACACACACACACACACACACACACACACACACACACACACACACACACACACACACACACACACACACACACACACACACACACACACACACACACACACACACACACACACACACACACACAGCACCCCCTTACCTTGTGGGGGCGCGAGGGTCCTGCCGTTGGCCGTGCACCAGCCCACGGGGTGCAGCTCTGCGGTCATGACGTCGCACCAGAAGTCGGCCTTGCGGTCGGCGCCGTAGCCGCAGTAGCGCAGCAGCAGCAGCTGGCCGCAGGTGGTGACGATGGTGGCCACCCAGTAGGTGTCGGCTCCGGCCCGGTTGGCCACCTCCAGCTTCATGCCCGGCTGGAAGCTGCTCCGCAGGCTGGTCTCCACCTGGCCAATCACAGGCCCCGAAAAGAAAGAGAAAAAAAATGATGAAAAGAGGAATTTAAGAAGGGAAGACTTGAGGGTTGTTAGCATTCATTGGCTTGTTGTCCTACATAGATATATATACTGACATCATCGCATTCGGCTTCTAAGCATGCGTCAACAATGCCGCCATCTTGCCACGGGGGTAACCACCCAACACAAAGAATGAACGTCCGATGGGGCATAGGTCTTTTCCAAGTCACAATCAATCTATATCAGCTTCCTACAAGGCAATCTTAACTGCATTGACACATACGTTTAAATGAACAGCCCAGCTCAGGCGTGTCTATCTATGGTTGACCTATGCTTGGTACTGCGGTGGGACTAACCATGTGGATTTTTGTATTCAAACTTAGTTCGCTCCACCTGGGTTGTATCGTAATAGTGTTGTTGCATAGCAGGTGTAGAAAACAGATTTTAAAGACTAGCTTGGTCTACAGGATCAACTGGCACAATTTTTCCTTTTCCTCAGATTAATGAATAATGGAGAGGAGTTTATTTCCGTGTTTTCTTTCCACCGGGCTTCAACTCAGTCCAAAGGGCCATTGGTGGCAGTTTGTGGCAATTTATACTTTGAGGGGGTGGGGGGGGACATTGTTATCTTTTTTAATATATATATATAGTACAGTAGGTAGGCAAGGCACCTTAATTTATGCAGCACATTTCATACACGAGGCAGACTCAAAGTGCTTCACGTAGTAACATCACACAATAAAATGAAATAGTAAAATAAGATAGATAACTTTAAGATTTAGCAGTTAGGCAGAAGGTCTGTTTTCCCCTCTAGTACATAGGGGAAATTGTTTTTTGTTGAAAATGTATTGCTTAGTTTGCAGACTGCTATTTGTGTGAGGGAAGCGCTTTGCATAGTAGAATTACGGGAAACTACTCCTCAGTAATCGCCTCTATTAAACAGCTTTAGAACCGACAAAGTAGAGTACTTCAAACTACGATAAGGCCAATCAACTATCAACCAATGGGTCCAAATATTCCAAATTCCTGCCGTGGGGTTAGATTCCACACACAGAATTCCAGCTACTGCTACTTCTTCCTCCACTTGTCCAAACAAATCAACGCTCTGCCACAGAAGGGCCACGGTGGCTCATGGGAAATTGAGTTTTTATTTCTAAAAAAGCAGCAAAGCAAAGACTGCTCGACATCCCTGTGATTCCCGCCTTGGGCTCCCTGAAATTTGGTTCTCCGCGCTCGGGCCGAGACAGGTGGAAAGAGAGAGAGAGGGAGCGAGAGAGGGTAAACTAGAATGGGGGAGGGAGTGTGTGTGAGTGTGCACGGTTTTTTCCATCCAATACTAAAAATGTGAAGCAGGGAGAAAGCCGGGAGTGAGTAAGGAAGAATTTTTGGAGGGTTTTAATTTCCCAGACATATAGGCGGCCGCAACAACCCTCCTTCAGAGGAATAACACACACACACACACACACACACACACACACACACACACACACACACACACACACACACACACACACACACACACACACACACACACACACACACACACACACACACACACACACACACACACACACAGTGGAAAAGGCCATCCTCTTAGACATAAACACAATACAAACAGGCCTGGGCACTTCCTGCTCCAACAATGCAAATGTGCTGAAAGACTCTGGCCGGCTTATGTAAGAGAGAGAGAGAGAGAGACACTGAAGGCTATAGAGAGAGAGAGCAATGGGCGGCAGTGTGTGCAAACGTGTGCGTTGGTTTGTGTGTGTTTGTTTGAGAGAGGGGAGAGAGAGACGGCGCAAGAGAGCGAGAGAATGCGTTGAAACCCAAGAGAAATTACTGTTTCAATTTGTCCTGGCTCCAAACAGAGGGCACAAGGGAAACAAGGGGGACGGGAAGGAGAAGGGAGGGAAGGAGGGAGGGAGGGAGGGAGGGAGGGAGGGAGAAGGAGAATACAAACTTGATGAGAGCAAAAGAGACAACAGCAGTGAGTGACACAGCGTCTGTTAAGGAAAATTTGATAAAGAACGGCGTGAGAGATGAGAGAGAATGAAATAAGATGGAGAGATAGAGGATGGAAGAGAGAGAGAGAGGGAGAGTGAGAGGGAGTGGATGGGAATGCCACAGTTCCAGGGGAAAATTCACGCTTGGTTTGTTCCCGACTCACTGCAACTCAACCAAGACGAGAACCCAGCAGTCACAGTCTCTCCCACACACACACACACACACACACACACACACACACACACACACACACACACACACACACACACACACACACACACACACACACACACACACACACACACACACACACACACACGTTATTCTCTATGCAGTTTATCACAAACAAAATCTAACTTGTCCAAGCATATAAAGAAAAAAAGTAAACAATAAAAAATCCCAATGAATTACGGACAAAACTGCAACACCGAATGGTTACACTCGTAGAACACGTTGAGAAATAACACGGAACGGTTTTACCTAGAAACCGTTATTAAATACCGCTCGCTAGCCAACATCCCCGGTGCTGTGCTGCTCTGACCTGGAATATTCATTATTTAGACCGATTTTAGAATCACATTTTAGGGGGATTTCGAGTAGATATCTCTACCTCACGTCAACCACAGATAAAACTTTACAAAAAAGGTAAACCGAAAAAACAGATACATCTATCTATATATATCTACAGTACATCCATCTATCTATCTATCTATCTATCTATCTATCTACATCTACAGTACATCAATCTATCTATCTATCTATCTACATCTACAGTACATCAATCTATCTATCTATCCATCTATCAATAGAAGTCTTCCTCATCACAATCACCATCCCCAGTGTGAATCCTGTGATGTAACTGTCATGGCGGTGGCGGCTTTGGGACCAAAAGGCAGATTATGTGTGTGCAACGTCTGTTACGTGAGACGAGGGAGGGAGTGACGTAAGGCCGGCCTCCCCACTTAAACACTGGGGGTATTTGTGGTGAGGTTGTGGGGCTGTGTGTCAGCATGTTTGTGTGTGTAGAAAAAAAATAAGTGTAGGCCACTGAGCTGAGAGGTCACTCCATTAGTTGTTGCACTTTCATTTGAAACAGACAAGACGTTTGTTTACATTTTATAACAAAATAGAAAATGGCGGGTCTGTTTTTCCATCCTTCTATATACCGTGGTTAGGATACTGCTAGGAGGAGTGTGCGATGCCACGATGCCAAGGACCAATGTCCTTGGCATCCCATAATAGCCCACGTACAACGCAAAAAAAAAACGGAATATTTTGCTTTGTCAGAACCCAAAACTACAAAGCTAAAGAACTACAACTCCCAGAAGACCCCTTAACACAAAAGCCCAAAACGGTAATACTGTTTCTCTGTACCAAAAAGACAAATAAACATCAGTAAACAAATGACCCGGCGTTAAAAAGGTGCGTTGCATGTGCGATGAGCCGCCCCGCCCCGCCCACCATGATGATGTCACTTCGACTCACATGTTTGAAGGCCGTGTGTGGGGCGGCACTGGTGCCCGACTCCTCCATGTACTCCTCCCAGTTGAACTCCGCCTCCTCCTCCGCCGATCCGCCGTCTGATTGGATGTCGTTTCGCCAAACAGGAAGTAACACAGAAACTCATTAGTCGAGTGATTCCATCACTCGCCTAATTTGAGGCGAGGCACGATGACATGGCAATATTTTGCCAGTGGCTTTCATATACATTTTTTTTTAGCAATGAGTCAATCTGAAATAATCCTTAAAATGTCGGAATAGCTGGCTTCGGAATTAATTGCTTAATCACTTCTTCTCATTGTGTGCCTAGTTACACGAAATACAGAAAAATACAAAGAAAAACGAAAACAAATTGTGTCTT